>NC_068397.1:29637021-29657021 GCF_023724105.1 Carassius gibelio
TTATTTTATTTTATAGCATTATTTATTATTTTATGTTAGTCTATCATTTTATTTTATTGTACATGAACCAGTGTAAAATATATTTATTTATGTTTCGAAACACATTATGGGTGCTATTTATTGTATCATTTTAAATCAGGTGTATAAAAAAAATAAATAAATAAATAAAATAAAAATAAATAAAAAATAAATAAAATAAAACAAAATAAACACATAATGTATTGTTACGAATATGTATAGAACCAAATGAAATGAATACTATCAGTTTTTATAGCCAAGACTAAAAAACTATAAATATTTTATTTTAGAATTTAATAATAATTTATTTAAAACAAACACCTCAATAATGTATTTTTTATAATAATGTATGCATATATAAATGTAAAAAAATTATAAAAATTTGTATTGATTAAAATAAACCAATAACTCATTTTATGTAAATTATGTACACATCAAAACATTTTAAGACTATAAGTTTTATAAACTAAAAATATTTTATTTTATAATTTAATGTTTCATAATGTATTTTTTTTGCATATATAAATTAACAATTGATTGATTAAAATAAACCAATTAATACAAATAAAAATAAATAATAATAAAAATAAAAAATAAACATAAAGTAAACAAAATAAAATGAAATAATAGTTATTGTTGATTTCAATCTCACCGACACAGTCGCAGCACTCCTCCCACAGAGAGCTCAAACACAGCATACACTCCTTACAACACGAACAGTTTCCCTCCGACGGCCGGCACTGACACAGTCCCTGTACACACACACACACACACACACACACACACAAAATATACATTACGAAAGGTAAACATACAGGGGGAAAATGAGATGACGTGGAGGAAGTCTAGCTCACATAAACATGATCTCCAAACACATGTGCTACAGAGAGCCATGAGTCTTGAAGGAAACATCGAGATCTTTCAGCTGTAAGAGTTCAAAAGAAACCACCCAAAGAGACAAAGAACATTTAAACATGAGAAACAGCACCAGGCTGAGAAGAAACAGAGCTGCGAACTGTTCCACGCTGGAAAAAACGTCCAACGCCCCAGCGGAGAGGGGGAAAGACTGACCCAAACCTGGGACACATTTAGAGTTATAATTACAGAGAAAACAGCAGAACACAGACACACACATTTGGCTCTCTGTGTTTCGTGTTTTGCCAGCAGTTGCGAGGGAGAGGTCAGTTTCCAGATGTGTGTGTGTGTGTGTGTGTGTGCCATTAAAACTGAAAGTTCAGGAGAGGAAACACAGAGAGTTACAATAGAAACACATGAAAGCGAGTATAGAAAAGCCAATACCTGAAAACACACGTGGGCCAGATCCTTCCAGAAGAAACAAGCCCAGACAATTTCCAGTCCCTGCACAGTGCTCTTTAGTTTGGGGAATTGTGTGTGCCATTTTCATGCATTCCTTAAAAGAATCATCGAGCCAAACTACATAAAAGCCATAAAAGCTCAGTTTACTTTAGTTCAAGACACTGAAGCACAACCTGTCCAAATACAGCCTCACAAACTCCTGCCGTACCTGCAAACAGTCCACGCTTTCATTGGATTCTGTCCAGCTGTGAGATCAAGCTTATAATGCAAGATTAAAAAATCCAGTGGTTAATTATGATCCAATTTATATCTGCTCTAACAATTCATTTATTATATTTCTAGTCTCTTAATAAATACAATTAATACATTCTTGATTTAATATACACAGTATTTTCTCAATAATGTTCTTAATATTATATATATATATATATATATATATTTAATAATATTATACACACCATCCTGGTATTTTTGTAAATGAATGCTTTTGTTTTTATTGAAAGCATTTGTTAATTTTTTTTTTTTTTCATCTAAATGCTCGACCTCTGAATCAGTTTTTATGTTGAGTTTTTAAAAAATATTTTATATATATATATATATATATATATATATATAATTTCTTTTTTACAGCTTTACTTGCAACTATGACACATTACAGAAGAAAAGGTTTAATGATGATCCATCTGATATCAGTTCTCACAGTTAATTTAATTGCAAGTAAGTAAATAAATAAAAATATATAGCAAAATATATATCTTTACCATCTTTTTTTTTTTTTTTTTTTTTTACAGTTTTTCTCTTAAATATGACATACAACCAAGTAGAAATGCTTCATGCTGGCTTATTTTGAGCTTATTTAATGCCCCAGTGATGCTAATATACAGTGTTTGTCATGACAATAAAGCGCACTAAACTGAAATCAACAGGACTCTTAACTAACTGTTATTATGCCATGAGCTGCGAGTGAGACAGCAGAACAGAGAGCAGGAGAAAGTGTGTGTGTGTGTGTGTGTGTGCTGCATGAGTGTGAAAGTGCTCTGAGCGAACGAACGTGTGCTGCCTTGCCCCACAAAGCATTCATGTGTGACTAAAACAACCTCAGCTGCCCCACCTCGAGACACACGACTGACAGCCACAGCTTACAGTAACCACACACACACACACACACACACACACACACACACACACACACACACACACACACACACACACGCACGCACACACACACACACACACACACACACACACACACACACACACACACACACACACACACACACACACACACACACACACACACACACACACACACACACGCACACACACACACACACACACACGCACACACACACACAAATATTCACAGGAACTTCCATCAGATTTCAAACCACCTACAGTAGCAACACGCATACATACTAGCAATTCTCCTGGCAAGTTGGGTTGAGTGATAAATCGATATTGAAACAGAATACAGAACAATTTTTTTTAAATAAAAGAATCATTATATTTTTATTGATTTAAATTTTTATATTAATTAAATATTTGATTAAAAATTTTATGGTTTCCTTTTATTAGATTTTTGATACAGAAAAATTAAATAAAATTACAAAATTTGGCTCTGTTGTGTAGATTATTATTTGTAAACATTCAGCTATTTTAATTTTATTTGTATAATAGTATAGTATTTATAAATATTAGATCATTAATTAATATTATACATTAATAATAATAATACTAGTATTTATTAATATTAAATACGTTTTTATTTTTATACTTATATTTGTAATATTTTTTTATAATGAAACATTTTAATGTACATTTCTGTTAATTTTATTTGAATCACTTTAATAACATTAGTCATATTTTAATTAATAAATTTTTTCATCTAATATTTATATAATATTTTATTTCAGCTTTATTGCAGTTAAAAATGTAGTTTTACTTAACAATAACTTGAGGTCTATCAAACACGTGGAATGCATTTCCTTCCATCTTATTGATATGAAATGTATACTGAGATAAAAATTTATATTGAATGACATTCTTCTAGCAACCTTCAGAACATCAAAAAAACGACCTAGGAACCACCCAAAACACTGTCGCAATGCCCTAGCAACCACTCAGAACTAGGCCTGTTGCAATAATCAATATATCGACTTATCGAGCAATATATGTACCGTATCTTTCGGACTATAAGTCGCACCTGAGTATAAATCGCATCAGTCCAAAAATACGTCATAACGAGAAAAAAAAGGTAAGTCACACTGGAATATAAGTCGCATTTATTTAAAACCAAGAATCAAGAGAAAACATTACTGTCTCCAGCCACGAGAGGGCGCTCTATGTCTTCAGTGTAGACTACAGGAGAACTGAGCAGTATAGAGCGCCCTCTGGTGGCTGGAGACGGTAATGTTTTCTCTGGGTTCATGTCAAATTAATTTTGATAAATAAGTTGCACCTGACTATAAGTCGCAGGACCAGCCAAACTATTAAAAAAAGTGCGACTTAGTCCGGAAAATACGGTACATGACCTCAATCATTTTTGGTGATGAAATGTATCACCCATTATATTTACTTAAAAATATATGTCACCATGTTGTCTTCTGCAGCTTCTCATACATAATGTTGTTTAGTCTTGTTTAAATTAAAAAAAAAAGTTTTCTGCTTTGGTCTTGTCTTGTTTAGGGGATCTGTTTCGTTGTGCATACAGACATTTTTCTTTTTTTCTACTCATTACTTCGCACTTTTTGTAAAAAAAAAAAAAAAAAAAAACTTAATTTGGATACTTAATTTCCACGATCTAAATGTTCTCAAAAATTGTACGTTTGTTGTCAATTGGAAGTGTGTATATATAATTTTTATAATTTTATATTCAGTGGCATAAAATGGCCTGTAAAATGACAATAATATCGATTATCCCAATTATTTCTGGGGCAATATATCGCACAACAAAAATGTGTTATTTGACAGTCCTACTCAGAAGATCCTAGAAACTCTCGGTAACACACCAAACACACAGCATCCTATGGTCCTGAGGTCTATATTTGAATGCTTTCAGCTGTGGTTTGTCTCTCATCTGTGCATGTGCGGACTGTTTGCTCCTCTAACATCATGAACCTCTGTGTTTACTCCCCAGACCTCGGCTGTCTGTCTCCGTCTCCCTTCCTCTCCCAGTCTCACCGGGACACACAGATCCAATCACAGCAGAGAGAAGCCAAAGAAAGAAAGAAAATAGAAATGATTTGAAAAATAAATAAATACCTTCTCAAGGTCAAATAAAATAAAAGGACCTTCTCAAGGCAGACATCTAATTATAAAATTAAAAATCAACACTGAGCCAATTGCACAACAGAAAGAGCCACAGAAACAACACGCACAGAGTAGAGCCGTCGTTACGCTCCAGGGAAAAAATGATCCAGTATTACACGAGTCACACCCAGTTGCTCTCAAACACAGCTCTTCTGCAGCGGAGAGCACAACAGACAGAAGAACATCACAACATCACTCTTCTGACTGCAACTTCAGCACAATATAGTGATGCTCTGCCCTCACGAACCTGAAAGAATGAGTGTGTTCTGATTCCATCTGATTCCGTTTCACTCAGGAATTTTGCATTCTATTTCATTCTGGGAATGTTTTCAAACTTTTTTTTTTAATATTCCACAAGTATAACTTGAGCTACCAAAGAGGAATGTAGCAGAAAAAAAATAAGTCGTAACCCTAAAACAATGAATCTTTGTTAATGATGATTAGATTTCCTTCTAAATACAAACTCAAACCGTCTACCTGCTACAGTCAGTTACATTACTTTTCAAGGCATGCATCATTATTAAATACTGACTTTTAGGAATAATCATGATTAACAGATTTTAAACTTTCAGAACAAAATTTATATCTGTTTAAATATGTTAGAGAAGAGCTAACATGCATATATACATATATATAAACATTCACTACTGAACTTCAAATTCCCTAATATTTTCCATGATTCATGGAATTCAGCACGAATGTCTATTATTGATAAAGGTGAAAACTGCAATTAAAATAAAAATTCCAGAGGAGAGGAAACTGATAAATAAGCATCAGTTTTACCTGTAGAAGACATTTGCTGACGTCGCTGGCACACAGAGCTTTGTTACAGCCGCTGATGAGGGTCAGTCCAGACAGAAGGACTAACAGAGAGATCAGGACGGGACAGAGGAACAGAGCTGGCCGCATCCTGACCCAAACTCCACACACCTGCGATCAACACAGACCAACTATTAACAGATCAGATGACGTGCACTGAAAACTATCTATATATACACACAAATAAAATTGTAATATTTATTTTGTATTTTGTACATGCAACAAAAAAAATTTATAATAATAATAATAATATTATTTTATTTTAGTGTGTGTATTAAAAACAGGATTTAGCACTTTTATGCATAATTTCCTAGTTTTTTTTAAGCAAATTTAGACAATATAATAATCCAGCTAAGTCATATTCAAGCAAATTAAATATAGATTTGGATTTAATAGAAGTAAAAAAACAAAAAACAAATAAATAAATAAATAAACAAACTACATTCTTGTTTAAGTGTACACAATGGAAATAAATAAAAACGTATTATTTTAGTGTGTGCATTAAAAACCGGATGTAGCACTTTTATGCATCATTTCCTATTTTTTAAAGCAATTTTAGACTATATAATAATCCAGCTACGTCACATTCAAACAAATTAAATACAGATTTGGAATGCAGAACACTGAGAAACTTTTCCGTGGCACGTTAAACGTTCTCTCCTCACGTAAAATACACAAAAACAAAGAGAAGCTCTTCATGAGCGCCACAAATACCCATTATTGTAATAATGCAGCCGCAAGAACGCACTGGTGTTCACAAACATGACGCAAAAACACTGGATTATCACGTCACAGATCTGGCATACGTCACATTTTAACATCCATTTGACGAATAATATAAGTGTACTTACTGTATCACTTTGAAGCGTTCTGAACACTTTCCTTTGGTTTTTGACTTTCTCTCATGCGGATCTCTGGTCTTGGCTCCTTTTACTCTGAATAGAAACATGAGCGTCTGTGAGTCACAGAAATAGAAGAAGTGAGCAGAGCGGAAAATAGCATAACATACGGGTCCTCGAGGGGGCGTGGCTTCTATCTGAATGCAGCGCGATGGGAAAATATGCTTTTTGAGCCTCCAAGCGCCCCCTAGAGGAAGTCCCTCTTCTGTGTCACATCCGCCGCGCCCAGACAAGTGTGAGATCACTGTATTACTGTCTTTATGATAAACTGTTGGGACTTTTTTTTCTCACTTGAAAGTCAGTGAATAAAAGGATCTGACAAATTATTAAAGTTGCAAGAGGCCTCAACAGAAGCACAAGTGTCGTAGTAGTTAAAAACACTGCTAATGCTGACTGAAAGATTGCTTCAATCACTATTAACTATCCAACAATAATAATAATAGCAATAATAATGTTCTTATTAAGAATATATTAGAATGTATATATAAATATAAGAATGTTATAAATAAAAATTCGAAGTTATTTTTATTATTTACTTTAGTAATCATAAAGAGTATTATTAATTTTATTAAATATTAACATATGTATATGGTGTAAATATGTATAAAATATTTATTATTATAAGAATACCATTTAAGAAATTTAATTATATCAATATCAGTATTTTATAAATATACATAAATATATATTAAATATAAATACATAAAATAATAATACATATAATTAAATATAAATAATAATATAAATAATGTAATTATAATAATGTTTTATAGATCCAAGACGATATTCATTCAATCATAGAGATAAATATTTAAATAAATACATTTCTTATGGATAGTTTTGATGTTGATTACTATTGTTGAATCCGTTCACTTATGCCATCTACTGGACAAAACAACATCTGTATCCAAAAAGCTAAAAATGAATGTGCCCAAAATGCCCTGATTTTTGAGAATATCAGTTGAGAATTTAACTTTTCGTTAATATTCATTTGTAAATTCCAAGATTTAAAAGACAAAAAAGGAGAGCAAAAAAATATTTTTTTTTGATTTCACAACCAATAAAATTTATTCAATTATATATTACAAATATGTACATCCTCATGTAACAAGTAAATATTAAAATAGACATTTTTAGAACCATCGCTCAAAAGGCATTACGTTGTAAAAAATAGGATTTGTTGTGATCTCACATTAAAACTGTAAAAGTAATGGTATTTTTTCCTATTGAGAAACCACAACAAACGTTTCCTTTTTTCTTTTTTTTTTAAATGTGCGCAAGACACAAGGGACAACACACAAGAAGTGGATGTAACTAACAGACACAACAATGGCAGAAAAGAACCAGGACCACTTCAGTAAACCTCACCACGGTACAACTTTTTTTTTTTAAGAAAGGGACGAACCTGCGAAAGCATGCACATTATAGAAATCACAAGTCAAAAAACATCTGCTTTGATGAATGTCAAAGGGATAAGAGAAGAATAAACAGAAAAAACAAAAGCATTTCAAAACACATGCTTAAAGAGTTAAGCGAACATCAACAACAACAACAACAAAGAGCTTCAATGTAAAAACAACTTTGGTCCATTAAACATTAGACAAAAAGTTTACAATCAAAATATTTAAACTTTTTCCCGTCCTCTCAGTTTTTCTTTCATTTTTTACAAGTTAAAAACAATAATTACATGGCTATTTACAAATGCACAATCAGTATGTATAAAATAAGTTAAAAAATGAGGAGCACAATCTATACATAATCTATGAACACTCACTGTAGAAACATGTCGGATTGAGATCTCTTTCTTAACGGAGGAGGAAAACCTTTCTCGCTGGTGGTCTTTACCCTCCGGAGGCTGGTTTTTCCGATGCTCGTCTGTCGACCCGTGGTCTACCGTTCTGGATGGTGGACTTCAGGGTTAAGTGCGTTTTAGATTAGGCCTGCAGTCTATCAGAGCCAATCTGGCGCTCATATGGTGAAGTGCATTTGGACCGGACCAGAACAGCGAAAACAGACTGAACCAGTGATGACAGCTAGCCTGGAAGCGCAGCGCTCGTTTATGTTATTTTTATTTTTTATTTGAAAGCATCCGGTCAATGACATGTGCACCGTGACACATAAATACACAACATACATGCGCACGCACACCTCCGAGTCAAGTGCTTCGTGTTTTCGTCCTACGCTCGCGTCTTGACATCATCACTTGTCGTGGTCCGACAGCTGCTAAATCGTCGTCTCTGTTTCTCATCGGCGGGTCATATCGGTGTCAAGTCGAAATCGTCGTTGACCTCTACGAGGGGGATGTAGAATTCGGAAATCTCAAAGATGCTGGTAGACTTGTAAGTGGCGGGATCCAGTTCCTGAAGCTTTAGCTGCCACTCCAGACGCTGAACGGCGTTTAAAGCTGCTGCTTCATGTTGCTGACGCATCAAGAGACACGTCTGCCAGAAAACAAGAGATTCAAGTCAGTCATATAGGTACTGAAGTTCACTTACGTATGCATTAGACAGCAATATATCAAAGCGGCATGTGAGCTGATAATATTGAAGCAGCTATCTTTATTTCAAATACATTCAAATTTATTTGCGATTTCATTATCTGACTAGGGTTCTACAGGTCTTAAAAAGGTCTTTAAAGTCTTAATTTAGCCTTGCAGAAAACGTCCAGACTTAAATTGTCTTAAATAAAAAAATAAAAGTGATGGCATTAAATGTGGTATGCTTTGCAAAATACAACTAACTCCTACTAACACTACTAATAATAAAGATTTAAATAAATAAATAATTACCATCTTCCTTAGTATTATTTGTTTTGCTTTACAATACAAATATCTAAACATCCTTAAATCAAGATACATTCACTTGAGATGCAAATTGAACATATGAAGAAATGTAAGTAAAAATGAAGTATGTTTATGCTTAAAACAAGAACAGATCTCGGTCAGTGGTATGTGAATACCCTTTAAGGCTATATTGGTTTCCCTTTAAGTTTTTTTTTTTTTTTGCCATCTGGCAGATATTTGTTCTTACTTTAATCATAGACTCTCTAAGAAAACAGGACTTTCTTATTTTGTCATTTTGCTTGTCAAGTAAATGCATCTTTAAGAAATATGAGACATCTGAAAAAGAAAACAAGCCAAAAAATATGGACACATTTTGCAGTGTGTTCATAAGCTACAGTAAAAGGTATTTCCATATTCTAGTGGTTAGGTGCAGAACTAGTCAAACCTTAAACTATTTTTCATTTATTGTTCTTGACAAAGAAATTAAAAAGCAATAAAGGTCTGCAATAAAAGTAGTTTTTTGAAACTTTGAAGTGTTGCTAATATATTTACATTTAGAGACATGTAGAAAACATTGACTATATTTAATTAAATATTCTGCTTAAATATTTTTTACTTGATGTTAAAAATGACATAATTTTACCTTCATTAAAAAAGCAGGAACCCTGATCTTGTTGCTATAATTTCTTGTATTTTTTAGTGTGGCTAATGTGTTCAAATACTTTTTGGGGCCACTGTACCGTGACATTTCTACACATGCTAGTTGTGCGTTGCATTTAATTTAATAGTTATGTTTGCTTTTGTACCTTCAACTTTTCAAACTTGTCATCTACATCCTGAAGCCAAGACATAAACTGCCTCGCATTGAACCGATCTCTAACAGAGGTCTTTCCATCGTCACCCTGAAATGTAAAAAAAAAAAAAAAAAAAAAAAAAAAAAAAGGAAGAAAAAAATTGTAAAGATGACTCATATGTTGCAAAACCAATTTCCTGAGGTATTGAAAGAACATTCCAGATTCAAAACAAGTTAAGCTCCATTGATGTGATTTTGATTGCAGAAAATAACTTGACAGATCACTGTTAAAGTAATGGAGCCTTTCAAATTAAATTTGTCGTACACTTGCATACATCAGTCAAGTTTAAAATGCTCTTGTTTTAATTTAAAATAACATCCTAATAATGTGGACACTTACCTGGATGTCCTGGGGCATGTTGTATACTTCGGCATCCAATAGGACTGTGCAGGCACTGAATGGAAGCGTCTGATTGGCTAGTGTTCTTGCAGCACGGTAATGAACTCTCAAAACCTCCTGCTCATTGGATACAATCAGCTTTTCCTGGAAGAGCAAATGCCTCTGTCATTTCCATGTCATTTTTATTGCAATCAAAATTAAATAATCTGAAGTTAAAAAAAAAAAACTATATATTTTTGATCTTAAATGCTTTTAAGCACAATTATATAATTAAGCAGAATCAAAAGTTTCTGTCATAATATTTAAAACACTTTTTTAATAAGAAAATAATACATAATTAGTTTGATTTTAGTAACTAAATGTCTGTAAAAGAGCTTACAAAACCTAAATATTATAAACAATACATCTGATAACATTTTACATGTAAAATAATAATCATTATAATATTTATCTTTTAATTTAACAATACTTTTTAATATTTTATCGTTACATATTTATTTATTTTCTTTTTATTATTTATTTAAAAAACAATTCTCACAAATCCCCTGAAGTTCCATCATGAACCCCTAGGGGGCCGTGGCTAGTTTGGGAAACCCTGATCTAGCGACTGATGTTCAATAAATATAATCTTGGTTTCCATTTACCCTTTCGATGCTGTGCTGCAGTCTTAGCTTCATCCGCACCACCTCTTGCTGTTTGAACATCTCCTTCAGTGGTTCGGGCAGCGAGGGAGGTGGCGTTATCTACAAAAGCAAACAAATTGGCGAGCTTTTAGCATTTTTTGTTTTTTCGATATCAGCAAAAATGAGTTGCAATCATTAATTTCACAGAATGGAAGCATACCATTGGGATGCAGAGCTTGCTGAGAGGGTTCCCATCCAGCAGATAGGACCCATTGAATGTCACATACTCATCGTAGTACTGAGGAGCTTGAGGAATGACACTACATAGTACTTTCCTCTTTTCCTCGATCTTCTTGCGAATGTGTAAGTATTCATAATAAGGGTTTGCTCTCTCTGTCTGGTAAGGCTGGATCTCTTCAAGCTTAAGTGCATCTACAATTGCAGCTAAAGACTGCTGCGTCTTTTCTTTGACCTGCTGAGCCGTAAGGTTCACTTGGGCTGTTGGTGAAACCCTAAGCATCTTTCTTTTCCTTGGATGGGTCGCCTGAATGTCAGCTTCTTCTTCAAGGAGGCGGACTTTGGCTCTGGCCCCAGATGAGTCGGAATCTCTCTCCACAACTGATATCGGGGAGGAACTTCCTGAGGTTGTACCACTGGAAGGCTCTGCTTGATGATCAGGTTGAACAGCAGCACCACCTTGACATTGTTCTACATTATCCTGAAGGTCTGATTTCATTGGCTTCTCCTCAACCGCAAGCTGGTCTGATGCCTCAATGTCAGCTTTGCTTTCAGACAACGCTTGGGTTGTTGCACCTTCATCTGAGGATAAGACTTTTGCCAAATCCGTTTCTGTGATTCGGTTCTTGTCTGAAACATCTTCGGAGACCTCCATGGGCTCCTCAGGGATCCTTTCTGGACTGGCACAGCGAGACCCAGTTGTTGCTGAAGCTGCGTGAATTCCTTGCTCGTGTTTCTCTGGTTGAGCATCAACTGTAACCAATGGCTCACTGGAGAACCTTGAAGTACTTTCCTCTTGCACGCTTGCATCACCCTTTTCTGAATCCTCTTGGACACTGATTGTTTTCAGCAGTGGTTTAGTAGTTTCTTCAGAGCTCGATCTACATGAACCAGTAGATGTACCTGGAGTGCAATCTGTTTTGCTGATGTTCTCCCCACTCTTTTCCACTTTGTTCTCAGAAACAACCATGGGTTTCTCTCTTTGCTCTGACCTCAAACTAGAGTCAGCAGTCAATGTCTGTTCGCTACTGGAAATGGGGCCACTTTCCCACTGCTGGCTACTAGAATTCAAAGGTGCACTGGTTTCCAATGAATTTTGTGTGTCAGAAGACTCAAAAGGTGCAACTTGTAATGTAACATCTAGTGATGACTCCTTGTTGGATCCCTCTGTCATTCCAGCATCAGGGATGTCAAGGAGGCCAACACTTGCATGCTCTACTTGACTATTAGTGTTGCAAGAACTGCTCTGCTCTTGCAAATGGGTCTGAAACACGTTGTTAGCCTGTGTGAGGCAACTTAGGTTTTTAGCACTAGACTCTAGCAAGTGTGATGAAGGCTGAACTGTGACACCTTCCCCTTCATTGCTAGTTAGACTTTTGCTTTCTGGAAGAGCACTAGTAAGACTTTGACTGCTCAGATTCTCCTGAAAAGGTGGCGAGCTAATCTCGGTTTGATGAACCGCAGCTTGCTCACTGCTTGGTTGTGATGCAGTACTGATTATCTGAGACTCTTCTGTCAGTGTAGTTTCAGCTGGTGGCACCTTGGCTTCTTCATCCAGAATAGCCCTTAAGCATGGGGACGCATGCCTACTTGATAATGGTGCTCGATTGCAGAGAGCCGCTTCGGGAAGACTGCTGGTATCTTGAACAGTAGGTGATCTGGAGGACTGTACAACAAGGGAAGACTGCAGGAAAGGTGGCTGGGAATCTGAAGTGTCCATGTTCATGTCAGAATCATATTCAGTTGGTCTAGGTGTCAGTGTGGTTGCTTGACAGGAATCTTCTGAACTTGCCACAGAGATCATGGATATTGAACTTGACATTGCACCAGATTTTTCACTCTCTGGTCTCGGAGATCGACTGAGATTGTTTTCTACGACTTGTCCATTTTTCCCGAAGGCTTTCACATCCAGCGAGAGTGTTCTTCCACTGGTGGCATCTTTCAAGACCTTCTCGCGGTGCCCATCTGTCACTTCTGAGCTCTTTGACCGAGTCAGTTCCTTGGTTAGACAAATCTCACTGGATGAAGAGGAGGTTTTATTTTTTTCCTTAGTTTTCTGTTTCCCAGGGTCTATTCCTGGACGCTGCTTTAGCCGCTCGCGTTCCTTCTGCTTGATTTTCTCTAAGTGCTTCCTGTGCCACTGTTCAATTTCCTGGTCCTTGAGACTGAGCATGCGTTCAAAGCTGGTCTTCATGAGGTCATCATTCACCAACCTCTTTTCTTTGGGACGAGTATCCTTTAGATTAGGTGCAACTTTAGGTTTGGAGTCCACTTCACTCGGTTTGGGCTTGCTAATTTTGCCATCCCTGTTCAGCTGGGAACGATCTTTGTCCTTTTCCTTGTGTCGGTCCCGCTCACGGTCTCGATGCCTTTCAGACTCTCTGTCCCGCTCTCTTCTATCCCTGTCTTTCTCTGGAGGCTTGATTGCCTCTTCTTTTGATTTAGACGAAACAACTTTGTTGTTCTCACAAACGTAGCCTTTCTTCTCTTCCAATAACAATTTTAGATTGGAGTAGGATGAGGAAGAGGGGGTGGTCTCTTTTGATTTCTCTTTTTTCCTCTTGTCAGAATCTTTGTCCCGTTCTTTTTCTTTATTGTGGTCAGATTTTCCATGATCAGTTGTTTTCTCGGGGGCTTTGCCTTTCTTTTCACAACTTGTTTTATCTTTGACTCTGTGGTCACCAGAGGAGTGCTCTCTCTCAGCTCTTTTGTCAAGCTTGTCTTTATTCTTCTTGTTCTCTTCATGCTTTTTCAATAAAGACATTGCTTTGAGCTTGTCACCCTCTTTATGGCTCTTATCACTGGGTGAATGTGAAATATTCATTAATTTCTCCTTTTCTTTCCATCGATCTGTAGAGTTATGAGGTTCAGTCTTGTCAGCTAAATGCTCAGATTTTACTTTCTTATCTTTATCGGTGTGTTTCTTATCAGACTTTTCAGACTCCCGATCCTTTGTTGGTGTTCGCTTATCATTTTTCTCTCGAGAGTACTTCTCTGGAGACTCCAGTTGATCTTGGTCAGTTGAATTGCCAGTGATTGGTTTATCATCTACTTCTTCTTTCACTCCTGAACTGTGCAGTGAGCTGTCAAGAATTCGGCCAGAGCCAAGACCCTCACTACGTTCATCAACTTCATCTCCTTTTCCATCCTTTCCCCGCTCCTCTTTCAGGGGCACCTCTTTTTTCTCTTTTTTAATGGACTTGTCCTTTTCTCGCTCCTCTTTTGGCCTTCTGTCCTTAGTGCTGCTACTGCTTAAATGTTTGTCTTTTGACACCCCTCTTTCCTCTTTAACAGGCGATGAGTCTGAGGATTTCGGAGAACCCCCAGCAGGCATCTCACATTTGCCTGCAAGTTCTTCATTTTCATCACTTTTGAAGAAGTTCTCTTTCCAGAACTCCCGATCAAACTCCATGTTCCTATGTCCGTCCTTGCGTGCTTCTTTTTGCCGGTGACGATTCCTCTCGGCCTCATAGTCCCTATACTTTTCCTTCTCCTTATGTTTCAGCTTGTGCTTTTTTACAACTTTCCCATCTTTGTCAGTCTTCCTGAAGACAGCCTCAGAACTGTCCATACTGTTGCTTAGACTACTGTCTTTGAAAGGACTGCAGCTGCCGTCATCTCCATCCAAGTTAAGCTCTTTGTGGTGATGTTTGCTCTTCTCCTTGTGCTTGCAGCTCTTACTGCTAGAACCTTCCGTGCAGAAGTCAGACTCCGTGTAGTGGTTGTATTTGACGCCTTCCCCTGGACAGGATCCATCTGCGATAGAAACACAAGTCTTAGCGTTTTCCTGTTTCAGTGGAGTTGTCTGCTTGTCAGTTTGGCTGTGGTTCAGCTTTGGGGACTTGACTACAGACAGGTGAAAGAGGTGGACCGATGTGTCATCCTTTGTACTGAATGACATTTTGAATGAGTCCTCTTCCCTGACGCTCTTATCAGAATTGTCTGACACAGTTGCAGAGGAAAAAAGAAGGGTCTTGCTGTTCTCCTTCCCTTCTTCTCGGACCTCCTGGTTCTCCTTGTTTTTGCTTTGGCTCTTGGTCTTTTTCTTCTGTTTACCTTTTTCTTTCTGTTCCACTGGCGTGAGAGTCAAGCTTTCTTTCTTCGATCTACCATCCGTTTTGTGACCATCAACACTGATCAACCTGGTGGGCGAGTTTCTTCTTTCTGTTGGCTCCTCCGCTTCATCACTAGAACTATCTGAACTACAGTAAACACGCAACGCCTTTGTCTTTTTAGACTTGCATGTCGGCGTCGACTGGCCGCTTTTGGTGCCTTGTTTGGAAGCATAGTGGTTCCTTTCCTTCTCCTCCTTCTCCTTTTGCCGTAGCTCTCGCCGTAGGATGTGTCGCTCATTTAGTGCCTTACTGAGGTCCTCCTCCTCTTCCTCATCCTTAAACTCGTATTCATCCAGCCCTGACATGGATGACGAGGCTTTCACTGTGGTCGATTTACTGTCAGAGTCTTTTTCAGCATCAGAGTACTCCATGTTCTCATCTACACTGGATGGATTCACTGAAGGTGGGTCCTCTGATTCTGTGGCATTCAAAATAACGAAGAAAAAAGGAATTAATAATACGCTATGACATTAGCATAAGGTTTTGATCCATTTCAAATGTTGACTAGTGTGTATTAAGGAAATGGATTTGACTTGGCTTGGATTTAGAGATTGCTCAGCATGTCTGACAGCATGCCGCAAATTTTGACAGCGCTTGCATTTAACCCGGAAAGAAAGAAAATAAAAGTAATGCCAAAAGCAACAGCACTGGCAAATCTGCTGCCAACTGTCTCCGTACCTGAAGAGCTCTCTTCTGCTTCAGAGAGTGGGATCTCTCTCTTGAGTAACTGCTCAAGCTCCTGAGAGTCAGCAACATCAACCGGTCTCTCTCCTCTCTTGTTGGCCTGGAAGGCATTGCCTCCATGACGCAAGAGCAGCTTCACAATCTATGAAGGTTTGGCAATACATGACAGAGACACACACAGAGTTGATTCAGATGATCAGAAAGATTCACAATTACTACAAGTTCTTGCAACAGATATTTGACAACTTTGAAAGTTTAGTCATCAGTCAATAAATGTATCCACTCTGACATAAAAAAAAAAACAGTGTGCTCTATGGCCTAATTAATGCCTAATTAATTATTATTATTACATAAATGTTACATAAACATGTATAGGCTATATTAAAAGAATAAAGAAAATGAACATTAAAAGCACACAGGCTGAAAATGATTTCAGATGACATAATTTTAAGTAAAAACTCACATCTTTGTGTCCGCTGCTGGAGGCGTCATGAAGCGGAGTGTCATCGTCCAATCCCTGCGTGTTCACTTCCGCTCCTGCACCAATCAGAACCTTGGCTACATCATAGTAACCAAGATTACAAGCTTCATGGAGAGGCGTCCAACCTGAACAAAAGGACAAACCAATATGAGCTCATAAGCTTCTACAATTGGAAGGAAAAATAGAAACTTATAACCCTATAAAGACACAAGTTAAGGCCTTTAAATGATCAACATGATCTAGACGTTGCTGTTGCACAATATACTCCATGCATTCTGTCGTCTGATTGGTAGTTTATTCTTTTTTTTAGCAAGTAAAAGTCCTTTTAGTGCAATTGAACGAATGTCCTGCTTCAGCTCATGCTTCATTTATCTATGTGCTATGAAATCTTTACTGATTTTAAAATAATCCTTTTACTAATATTTCAAGATGAACACTTACTGGACTGAAGCATCTTAAGAATACCTGATTGTCCATAAAATCATGTTCAAATATGAGTATCAAATATGATCATCAGGCTGTTGAGGAAAATTCATTTCTAAATAAATCACTGTAGCCACCATCATATCCAAAAATTACATTTATTAATTTATGGTTTTACATTAGCAACAATACCAGCAATGACTAGATTACATAAGCAATGACAACAAAATTGCATAAGATTATTTAATTGCATAAAACATTAATTACAGACCACTTGCTATCAGGTGACGTGATGCTATAAATGTGCATAAAACAAGCTCACCTGCAAAATCTTTGACGTTCACATCCGCCCCGAGCTCAATGAGTTCCTTCACCTGCTTGACATCTCCTCTGATGGCGGCCATATGCAGAGATGTCTCTCCTCTCTCGTTCCGTTTGTTCACTTTGTCCTTCTGACGTGAGGACGAGCTGCTAGCGATCTTCTTCTGCACCGCCGGAGATTGAGAGGGGTGGTTCGGTGTGGTGTCTGAGATTACAAACCGATTCACCAAAACGTCAAGGTCATGAGGTTTATCTCAATTGTCAATCTGACCTAACTAGACTACAAAAGGAAGTGAGTGCTCTGATAAAATAGATTTTATCATAACTCACAGATCATAAATAAACTGGTGACTGCAGGTTTGAGATAGCGTTTTTATAGTTAGCAAAGATTATTATTTTTCTTTTTTTTTCTTTTGGCATTTTCACCTTTATTATGATAGGACACAAGGCTAAGACTTTACATTAAAACTAATAGAAATAATGATTAAATAAAATAATACAAAAATATTAGGCTAAAAATGCTTAACCTTAAATGAAAATGAAAATTACATATGCTGTCTTGCAACTAACTAAAATTACTAAAACTTAATTAAAATTTTACTTAAAATGAATTAAAGCTAAACAGGAAAAAATATAACTATAAAAAAAGACAAAGTACTAAAAATATTAAAACTATTTAAAATTTTAACTTGAAAATTGAAATTAAGCTTAATATAATATAAATATAAGATTAAAACAAAATCAAATGTTGCCTTGGCATCTACTAAAATAAATCTGTTACAACTTAAACTATTAAAATTTGTTTTTATTGATTGAGAAAAAGTTGGAATGAGATGAAATATAAATATCAGATAAAACAAAAAAATAGATTAAATTAAAAATAAATAAAAATGCAAAAAACTGAAACAGATAAAAATGACAAAATCATAAACAACTAAAACTATTAAAAATAATTTTCATTAATTGAAACAAGCCTGAAATTAAATAAAAGATAAATATTACATGAAAACTTAATTTTTCTTTTTAGAAATGTCGCTTTGGTAGCTAAATGAAAATAAGCTGAAGTACCAAAATTACTAAAACTAAAACTGACAAACTAAAACAAACAAAAAACAAAAACTGATGAAATGACAAAAATCACAAAATTGTTAAAACTTTGAATTAAAAGGAAAACTGAAAATATATTTAAAAAAAAAGCTAATTCAAAATATTAATGCATACTATAATAGAACATAAATAATACTAAAATAGCACTGTTGAGAGAGTGAGACATTATCATAAATGAAAGGTGAAAAAAAAAAAAAGTTCTGTGTTCATCGTTTCCTACCTGGACTGTTGTCTCTCGCCGTCATCTGCATGACAAGTGCCATCTGCTTTCGTTCTGATAAAGGGTAGCCAAATAAAATGTTCACAGGGGTTGACTTCTTAGCCCCCGACTCCTTCTTAACTTTCTTCTTCTCCGGACCATCTTTGTCTGCAGTGAACAAGAAAAACAAGGAACAGCGCATGAGTACATCTCTCCTCTTCTACTGATGCATCTCAGTTCCTGAAAACCTCGACGTCTGATACAATTTATCCCCTTTAAACAAACAGCAGAAGTGAAAAACAGCGTAGGAAACTCTCCGACCTGAAAGACACATGCATTAACCATCTAACGCCGTTCCCACGAGTCTTTGTGCGCTACTGAAATGCATGCGATTGAGACAGATGCACCGGAGAAACCAAGAAAGTGTCAGTGTGTGTGCTCTCTTGAAACGAATCGAGGAAAAGCACAAAATTCCCGCAGAATGATGTAACCAAAAGTCTAGGGTCTCTCTGAGAGTGAAGCAAAAAGCCTAGCAGACAGATAAGGTCATGCAACAGCAGTTAGTGTATTCTAACGGAACTTCTATTCGTTTCAGCCAGAGTTCTGATACAGAGGGAGGCTCAGGCGGAGACAGATAAACAAATGAAACCGTGATGCGTCATGGACCGTTTGCAGCTGCTGGCGACTTTAGCAGAGGCAGTTACCTGCGTATATCCTGCAGGGAGGAAGTAATCTTTCTCCCCACGCATCGCTCGACTGCCCGGGGTCAGAGTCATCTACAGTGCAGAAGCAGAGAGGCGAGAGGAGGAGGAGGGAAGGGGTTCAGGGTTCGAGAGGTGGATGGGGAAAAGGGTGGACGGGAGAGCAGAGCACTGATTACACCCACAGGCTCCGCCCCTCACTCAAATGACAAATCACAGCACAGGATTCAAAGATTCCGTGATGAATATTAAGAGCCACGGATGACATCATAAACCCAAATCCATCCAAATACCATCAAAACAAGGGGACATAAAAGTCCTCAAAATTAAACATTCACAATGAGCTTCTGAAAATCCGCAATATTTGTTTGTTTATATTAATGCTATTTATGTAAACTAAAACGATTAAAAATTGGTTATTAAACAAAATTAAATTAAACAAACTTCAAAATTAGAAATGTTGCATTGGCAACTAACTGAAATAAATGTAATTTGCCGTACTAAACTGAAACAAAAAATAAAGCTATATAGGAATATCTATAAAAAGCTAAATTAATAAAACAATATATGTAAGAACTAAAGCTGAAAATATAATTTATAAACGTTAATTAAAATACTAACAAATACTATATAATAGAACATATGGAATATATCATATGTAAATAGTAATAAAACAACAAGGTTTTAAGCCTAGGCTTTTATATTTTGTTATATTTTGAGATTTTCACATAAAGACAATAGTTATTTTAAGGTCATGCAACAGAAAAATATA
>NC_068397.1:29662021-29717021 GCF_023724105.1 Carassius gibelio
CCTGATGTATCAGACTTTTATCATTTGAGTCGTATTCTATAGCAACCGGAATCTAAAACGGATTCAAATGTAGCATAATTTTTCACACTATATTTACTATAAATATAAAAGGTATCTCAGTGCACCCCTTAATGACCAATTGACGACCCATTGTTGAAAGGAAAACCCAAGGATCATTTTTGAAAATGGACCTCAACTACAGTAAATTGGTGTGAAAGGGCTTCACAATGTGCAGTTTAAGATAATACGAGCTTTTCAACAGTATATAAATCAGTGGCATAATGCTTCAAATAACTGTGCCGACTGTAAATGTTAACATCTGGAAAATATATAACAAAAACTACTGATCAAATGTTTGGAATAATTTAAGATTGTTTAATGTTTTTTGAAAGAAAAGTCTCTTCTGCTCACCAAAGCTGCATTTATTAGAATTCATTAAAGCTGCATTTATTGAAAATACAGTTTTCAAGTCAATAAATGGTTTAAAATTGGTTTCATACATTCAAGATGAACGTGAATCGGTCACTTTTAAACCAAATTAATATTAACCAATAAACAATTTACCATTTTAATGGCTGGTGACATCAGCTTGATTTTAAGGCGAAGCAAGTTATTAACCTGCACAGAAAAAAACCCTAGTTGTATCAACAATTTTCAATCAAATTGCTAGTAAATTTAGCAAATAATTACAAAGAAATTTTAAGTACACAATGATTTTAAAATGAAAGTTTGAAGTAGAAAAAAAGAAATGGTGTTTTCTCGTAAAACCCAATAATCTTTGTTTACATTTTTTTTTTTAAATAGTTTGCTTTTAAAATAACATGCACTTAATAGGTTCCATTAGTCTTTTTATTTTACGTGAGTATTTTCCTAAAGCAAAGCTAACTAAAAGTTATCTTGTCTGCTCCTTCCATGTCTAACATAATCCGTTTAAGATTTCACGCAACTCTTCAAAAATGAAAAATTCAACACCAGGACACAGCGTTCATTTTTTGTGTGCACTCTAGGTAGTCGTCAAAATGAATATTTCATGGGTTTATTCCCTCTGAAGTTCTTTGTTATCATGAAATCCCTCACATCCATGGGCCTGGCATCGCAGAGAGATGTCAAACACTCTGAGGAAGCTTGGAAAGATGGTTTTCTGCCCCAGAAACGAACCTCAGTCGTGATTACAATACGCTGTTTACATCACAGAGGCACAAAATAACATTCAAGGTTATTCTGGAAGCACACGGATGGAGGACTGTACCAGTGCATACAAACTGCCAACTAAATTTCAGTGAACTTTTGGGAAGCAAATGACTAGGTTTATTCCTGCCTCTGAGACGTGAGATGAAGGCAAAAACAGGCATGCAGAAAGACAGGGGCCGGAGCCAGGGAATGGAAACACAAACAGAGCGCTCCAAACCCTCCAGCGCATGACCTCAGACTGCCACCTCTACTGGGACAACAGCAGTGGAACGACTGACGAGCCTGGTTTATTCTCCCAGAAGCCCCACCAACAAACCACCCTGTGTGGCATCACCACATAAACATCGAGCATGACGGCTCGGTGTGTCCTCTTGACCCAGACACGGACAAATAAACTACGTGAACAGCTTTGGAAAAGAAAGAAGTACAGAACAAATACTGTAAAATGGATTGTTCCAGAATGGATATCGGTTTAATTCTGGGTTTAAGTGGTAAGTTGTTCATTGACTTCCTCTCTGTATTTGTATTTTGCATTACTTTATATTTATGTATAATAAATAGGATTAGAAATACATAATTCTCAATTTGAATAAATTCTCATTTTAATTAAATGATATTGATTCTTTATTATCAAGAACTGCTGTTTTCAGCTGATGAAATAAAACAAAACTATTATTTGTAGGATGCCTGATAATTAATGGTCGACGGATATATAAGCAAGGCCGATATATCGGCTGGTATTTGGCATTTTTCAAATATCGGCATTGGCCGATAAGTTTTTCTGCTTGGCCGATTTGTTGGCCGAGGTAGGACATTTATTTTGACAGCACTGAGAATGGCAGCACCTGAATGCACACAGCTCACATTCTCCCAATTGCCATTGAACGCACGAACGTAATCCAGCAGCACCACGCTAAACAAACAACAGGAAACTGTAATCAAATCTTCAGAGGTAAACTGTTTACCATCGGCCAAATATTCTCTGAACGGAGAAACATTGAGTCACAAAACCTGCCAGGAATCCAGAAACAAAGACAAATCCGAGCAGAGGGAATCGTGACACTTTTTTGGTGGGCAGGAACATTAAGGCAAGAAAAAAGTTTGCAAATGCAAACGTGGCTAAACTAACTCAGCGAGAGCATTTTTAAGCATTTGCTTCACTATGAGAGTAATTGACTTAAGTAAAACTGATTGTAAGCTAATGTCTGCTACAGCACCTGTATTGTATTAGGAATTGCGGTTTGAAGAACATACAAAAATAAGCTTGCGTAGCTTGAAGCTTTTGCGTTTATAATTATGACAGTCAATAATTAGTCAATGTCATAATTACATTTACTTACATTCATTTACATTGCAGACGCTTTTATCCAAAATGAATAACAAATGGGGAATACATAAAGCGATTCTTCTTAAGAGTAATGCAAAGTTTCAGGCATTTGTTCAAATAAGTACAAGCTAGAAAGGGAAGGAATAAATGAAAAATGTTTTATGTTATTTTTTAAATTTATAATGAAGTCAAGTAGCATTGAAAGAGATGAGTTTTCGGCTCTCGCTTGAAAATTGTCAGGAATTCAGCATTCCGGATAGGAGTGGAAAGATCATTCCACCATCCAGGAATGGTGAACGAGAATGTTCTGGAAAGAGAATAATAATTATGACCTAGAAAGTGTCGATTATAATTATATTATAATTATATTATATATATATATATATATATATATATATATATATATATATATATATATATATATACACACAAATCTTAATTAGTAGCGAAAACTGTAAAAAAAAAAAATGAAAGTCAAAATAACAAAAAAGGCTTTGACTTGAATAAATGACTTCGAATGATAATTATGACTTACAATATATTAAATGCATAGAAATATGTCAGTCAATTTTGTCTTGTATTTGTCTGTAATGTATTTTATGTAATTAAAAATATTTACAAATATTGATCACAATTCAGCATATATTAACTGGAATTATTAAGAAATTTCCCCATGTCTATGTATAATCTTTGTTGCAACATTTTGCAATGTAACGGCTAGGCCTGACACGAAACCAACTTTTTGTTGTGCAAAATATTACCCCAGAAATAATTGCAAAAATCAATATTTTTGCCATTTTACAGACCATTTTATGCCACTGAATCTAAAATAATAATGTAACAGCATAAAATGAAAGGCGGCCTACACACTTCCAAATGACAACAAACTTAACATTTTTGAGAATATTTAGATCGTAGAAATTAAGTATCCAAATATTAGATACCTTAAAAACCTTAATAAATAGTAAATAAACTCCTCACGACTTAACCACGTTATGTATGAGAAGCTGCAAAAGGCGCAATTGGAATGTACAAAACATGGTGACATAAATTTTAAGTAAATATAATGGGCGATATATTGCGTCACCAAAAATGATTGAGGTCATGTGCATATATTACGCGAGAAGTCGATATTGATTATTGCGACAGGCCTAGTAACAGCATACAAAAATAATCTTGCGTAGCTTGAAGCTTTGTGTTCAAATACTTACATAATGAAATATGTTTTGAGATTAAAGGTATAAACAACCAAACCTGTATGCATTTTTTCATCTGTGGAACACAAAAGAAAATATTTAGAAAAATGTCTCTTTAGTCTATACAATGAAAATCAATGGGGACCAATCAGTAGCAACGTTTACATGCAACCAAACAATCTGTTAACAATTTGATTGATGGCTAAATCAGACTGAAAAGCCTTTGTGTAAATGTTTAAATTGATCCGATTAATCTCGATCCCAATGAAACTTCGATCTAACTGGAAGCAGTGGTGTAGACCTGAAACATTCAGATCCATAAGAAAAATATTAATAATGTAAACGCTTGAATACCACTTTTTCTCAATCAGATTTAAAAAAATCCTTAAGATTGCAAAGTTTGGGATTCATATGGGGCCAGATTCACGAAACATTCTTAAGAATAAAATTCTTCTTAACTGCCAATTTCTTCTTATTTTCTAACTTAAGAAAAAAGATCTTCATAAGAATGTTCTTATCTTTTTTCTTAAGATTGTTCTTAAGACAAAACCTAAGAAGAATTCAAATTCTTGAAAATAATCTTCTTAAATAAATCGTAAATAACTTCTTAAATTTAGGACAGCCTCAGATTTGTCTTAATTTTCCAAACAATAATAATTATTTAATGAATTTATTGGGTTATTTCAAATTAATTGTTATATTTAAGCATTACAACAACAGCTACATATAATACACAGGAGGACTAGGGATGTGCATGAGTTTTGTGAAGGGACAGCGATGACTGTTAACGTAAACATGATCGCTCATGATTAGCCTGTGTGTGACGCTGCTTTTTGCTAACTTCAAAACTCATTAGCAACTCTAAAATGAGTCAGATAGGGAGTTTTAATTGAACGCGTTAATTTGAGCTTATAAATACATAATCTTTGGCAGTATTCAGCTCATATAAATGCGCAGGACACATTTGCTGTAGAAACGCGTTCTCAAAGACAATAGTGCGAGTTTAACAGCGCGTCATGTATTCATTCAAATAACAGCTGTTATTTTCTTAAGAAAAAAAATTAAGATGCTCTTAAGAATGTATTTGAGAACTTAATTTTTCAAGAATTGCTCTTAAGAACATTCTTACGAACTTCGCGGAATTTATCTTAAGAAATTTCTTAATTTATTTCTTAAGAAGATTTTCGTGAATCCGGCCCCAGAACTTTAAGAATCAGACCGACAGATATTGTACACATAAACATGGCTAATGTTGTTTTGGCCTTTCATTGTACAGATAAAAACAGTATAATCAAAATGTACTGTAAATAATTCTGAATATATTTTTGTTGTTTCAAAGAAGTCATGCAGGTTTGGAACGATGCGAAGGTTGAGCTAATGATCCCATAATTATTTTTGACTGAATTTTCTCTTTTTAAATTTGCAATAATGGTCTGACAGACAAAAAAATGATGGGTGTGGCTGTAATTATTACTAAAATGTACCAAATAATTATTTAATTATTATTACTGAAATTTACAGTGTGAAATTTCTGATACTTCCAGTATGATGCTGTAAACACACATATGCTACGATACATCCTATCTGTAAGAGTCCAAAATCCCAGAATTATTTACGCTCATATCTGCTATCTCAACAAAAAGGTAATTCATACCCCTGGACCACTTTTTTTTTGTTTTTATAATAAAGGTGCTGCTATCCACAGTGCGCACTGCAGTCTGCTATTCAACCTCTGCAATGCATCACAAGACAATATCCAAAGCCCTGAAACGCAGTGCATTTCTAATATAACCGTCGCATGTTATAAACACCTTCATTTTAATGTGATCCCACAGGTACAATATAACACCACCATACCTGCTTAATTGCTTTATAAAACACATAATAAATAAATTAATGATGCAAAAATTCATTAAAAAGCTTTTTTATTAAGCAAATTCATTAACAGGCCTCAGTACTCAAGAGAGCAATACTGTATCCGTCAGATGTATGAGGTTTAAACTGGATGTGCTATTATTCAGGTATCTAGGAATAAGCACAAAGAGAGTTTAAGTGATGATAACTATTTGCTCTGCAAGATTCTCTTCAAATTGTTGCTCTCAAAAAAATAAAAGCGACTGTAAAAGCAATGCACCAATGCAACACATACTTGCAACGTATGCATTTAGAGCTGGAAATCTTTTAAGTGGTTAAATGGTTTACCTTGATATTAAAGTAAATTTAAAAATGATGAAAACTAAAGTGTATATAAGTCTTACAGACAGGTAGTGTGCGAATGAATTCCATTGATGCCATGGGCTATATTTTATTAGCGCTCCTGCTGTACATGACATTTTAAAGATGAAAAACGAATGCCTTCCGGATCCAAAACTGAGAAAATACAGTTCTATGGAGATATGACATGGGACGTTCATAATCATGACTGTCAAAATTGGCACAAAAGATTGGCTCGAGTCAGAATTTGACTTGATTTATATGGTTTTTTGAAAAGAAAAAAAAATTTTCACAAACTTTTATAAATATTTACATAATCTACTCTACACAATAATGCGGATTTTCCAGTTTTTCAACATTTCCCATTACTTTTTTGGTAATTCTGTGATATTCTTCCATATTCACCATGGAAAATCAAAGTAGGATATAGATATACATCAAAATAGCATTGCATAGAATCCCTAGTAATACCACTGCAGTATTTTTGTATGTGTAAATCCAGAGTTTGCACAAAAGCTCTACAAATGAAATGCTGGTTAGACAGAATTTTCCATTTACTGTGACAAGAAATAACAGATTTTTAAGCTATTGTCTGATACAGTAAGCACACGGTTTACACATAATACAGAGCAGAGGACCAACAGTGAAAGCAATCATCAAATCTCCGTAATGCCATCTATAGTAATTTAATTTAAAGTCCATCAGTTTAACACTAATATTGGACATAAACGAACACATTAAATATAAAGTATTCAAAACAGGTAAGTTGATATATTTGGAGTAAAGTTGAATTGAACTGATGCATCAGTCATACAGCGCTCGGGACCACACGCCTCATCACCACATAGTGTGTGTTATAAAAGCTAAGCGATCAGTCTTTAAGAGAAGGACTACACGAGAACCACAATGAATGATAAGTTCTCTCTCCTGCCTTGTTATTATTTTGTCATTATTTGTAATGCCAAGAAAGAGTTAATCTATCAAGTTTGAGAAGAGCACATTGCCGTGAAGCAGCCATTAAATGTGTGGGACACCAACTCCTCCTTTTCTATCACTTTGTTATCCGAGTCAAAGCGTTACAACTTCACAGACAAACATTATAGGCTCTAATCCTCTTTTGCGTGTGTGTGAAATGCAGTGCTGAAGTGAAATAGCTGGACAGTTTGACAGCTGCATTATAATAGGCCGCCTAATAATAAAAAAAACAACAGTTATTATTATTATTTCATACATTAATAGGAGAATGAGCCTAATATCATCTTGACTATCGACAGAGACATTTGCTTACGTCGATATATCTCTGACTATCGGCGATACACGATACTATCGTCTATCGGCACAACCCTACAGGGGTTACTAAAGAAGGAAAACACAAGGACACCACATAGTTCAAAACTACAGACATTATCACTCGATATGCTCTGTATTTCACAGAGGAAGTGTCATGACAGAGTTCAGATGGCACTTTTGTTTGCTAAACATCTGCTTGGTGATGCATTCGGAGGAATGGAAAGTGTTGTAGTGTGAAAAGATGCAACAACTGCATGTCGTCATCAGAATGAGTTGGCGTTGTGCTAAGTCTTTCCAACAGCACTATATTTCTCATACTAAATACACACTGCAGAGGAAGAGAAAGCTGCAGGCCTTTGCTGAAACCCTCTGCAACGGCACAGCTCTAATGTTTTTGAGATGCTCTAAAAACAGCTCTGATGTTTTTGAGACGACACGCTCTTAGAAGTCCCGTGCGTGAGTCACAGACAGCTGCTAGAAATAAAAATCAGGTGTAATGAATCCAGCAGTGACACTAAAGCTTTATGTAATAGAAAGACATTAATTATACCTCAAGCTATTCTGAATATCTGCAGTGAAAACAAAACTTATACAATAAAGTTTTATTTTTATTTTTATTTTAATTAATGTTTGAGAAGCTTGAAATAATTTGAAAATTTACATCTGACGTGTAAACTAAACATACTTATACTTTAGATGGCAACTTCCCTGATTCTACTACATCATTTTTCACAAATAAAGAAATGTTTTAAAATAAATTTAACACTGTAGCCAACAGGGCACTTGGTAATCTGTATAGTTTGTGTGCATTGGGAATCATATTTTTTATACTAAAGCCAAGGTAACACTCATTTCACATGCAGCACGCAGTAAGAATTACATGAATATGACAGTGTGAAAATGCATAAATCAGCATAGTTTTCTTAAGTTCAAGTTTAAAATTGATCACACATCTCCAGTGAAGCAAAACTCTCCTCCTATCCAGATTCAATTTTCATAGATCGACTGTCACGCAGAGCACACGCGATCAGGCAATATACAGATGCACACTTCACAAGATCAAGATGACAGCGAACAACATAGAGAACGTGAACACCATAGACATCTATGGTGAGCACTGTGTGCTCTGGCGCTGCGATTATCAGCGCTGTCAAAATAAAGGTCCTGCTTCATACACACAGACCAAGCACAAAAAAAATTCATAGGCCAATGTCGATATTTGAAAAATGCCAAATATCGACCAATATATCGTCCTTGGCAATATATCGGTTGACCACTACTTTTTCCAGTTAATTAAATACTTGTATAAATAACGGTATTCATTTCATTTAATTATTTTGTCATTATATCTGGTACTTTAAAAAAAGATCAGTGGCCGGATTCACGGAATCTTCTTAAGAAATAAATTAAGAAATTTCTTAAGATAAATTCCAAGAAGTTCGTAAGAATGTTCTTAAGAGCAATTCTTGAAAAATTCTCAAATATATTCTTAAAGGACATCTTAATTTGTTTCTTAAAGGGGGGGTGAAATGCTCGTTTTCACTCAATATCCTGTTAATCTTGAGTAACTATAGAGTAGTACTGCATCCTTCATAACTCCAAAAAGTCTTTAGTTTTATTATATTTATAAGAGAAAGATAGTCCGTACCGATTTTTCCCGGAAAAACAATAGCGCCTAGAGGCGTGACGTGTGGGCGGAGCTAAAGAATCACGAGCACCAGTAGGCTTTTGCGTTGAGAGCGTTTGGAAGCTGTGACACAGATCCAGAGGCTGAAATTTAACAAGAGCAGCATCAGCAAAGGTGTCTCTATGTGGTATGTACTGAAACTCTTTATATTTGCTTAGCGGTTTTGGAAAATGACAAAGTTCCACTTTATGTCGTCTGTTTTTTTTTTTTTTTTTAAGCTGTACATGTGGAAAGTGCAGTTTGATGACAACATCGCATGTTGTTTACTTGATGTGCTTACACGCCGATAGCTAAGTTAACAACACAGAGATATTTGAAGCAGTTTTACTCACCGCCTGCGGTTCCAACACACGATCGTGACCCTTTTTCGTTGGGACTGCATTATCCTTAAGAAATAAACGATGTGCAAATCCGGCGTCAAACTGGGCCTTGTTTGTAAAACAAGCATCTTCGAAATGCAGGGAACAAACACAAACACTTGTACAACTCCGTTGATGCTCTGTAAAAATAAACTCCATCCACTGTTCCCTTAATGCTGTTTCTCTTTTGGTAATCTGTGCAGGGTTGTCTTGCCCTGGCAACCAAAAACACACTTCTGTGACATTTCGCGACGCTCTCTCTCTGATCAGTTAAAGCCTGTGCTCAGCCTCTCAGTGCTCTGCTATACGGGAGCACGCGCTCTTCCGGCAGAAGTGCCTTAGGACCCATATAAGGAAATTCCGCTCCATTTAACGTCACACAGAGCCATACTCGGAAAAAAACTTTTGGAACAAAAATACTCCTTCAAACGTACAACTTAATTTTTGAAACTTTGTCCATGTTTAGCATGGGAATCCAACTCTTTAACAGTGTAAAAAACTCAGTATGCATGAAATAGCATTTCACCCCCCCTTTAAGAAGAAAATAACAGCCGTTATCTGAATGAATACATGACACACTGCTAAACTCACACTATTGTATTTTTGAGCTTCCAGTAGATTAACGTTACTTCTTTCATCTGAGTGAACGTTTCCGGTATTTGAGACCACGCTTCTACAGCAAATGCATCCTGCGCATTCATATGCGATAAATACTGCCAAAGATTATGTATTTATACGCAAAAATTAACTACATTCAATTAAAGCTCCATATCTGACTCGTTTTAGAGTTGCTAATGAGTTGCCAAGTCAGTAAAAAGCAGCGTCACACACAGGCTAATCATAAGCGATCATGTTAACATTAACAGTCATCGCTGTCCCTTCCGAAAACTCATGCACATCCCTAGTCCTCCCGTGTATTATATGTAGCGGTTGTTGTAATGCTTAAATTTAACAATTAATTTGAAATAACCCAATAAATTCATTAAATAATTATTATTGTTTGGGATTTAAGACAAGTCTGGCGCTGTCCTAAAATTATTTACGATGATTTTTAAGAAGGTTAAGTAGGTTTTGTCTTAAGAACAATCTTAAGAAAAAGATAAGAATATTCTTGAGATTAATTTTTAAATATAAAAATAATATACAAATATTCTTAACTTTTTTCTAAAATTAAAAAATAAGAAAAAAGCAGTTAAGAAGAAATTTCTTCCTAAGAATGTTTCGTGAATCCAGACCCAGATAATTAGTACAAAAATCTTTAAAAAGAAAATCTTTGGCATGCTATACTTGTATAAAGTAAAACAAACTTATAAAACTAGGAAATGTTTATTCAAATTTAAATGAATATTATAACTGACGGTTTCAATTGAAATATTTGGTGTATTTTAAATTTGTGGGTCTTACAATTCTCATTTCAATACAATTGTCATTTCCTTTTTAATAGTGTAATGCATTAGTTGCTGAGTGAAAATGGTTTCTATACTATTGTTTTTTCTTCAGTAGAATCGATATAGATCTGTTGACTTGTAAATCAATAAACTACATCATAATTAAGAGGCAAAATAATGACAAAATAAATCAACTCATAATTTTGACTCTTTAATATAATAATTATGAATTTATTTTTATGTATTTTAAGTCATAGTCAAAATTATGACCAAAAAACTACTTCTGCAATAATGGCAACTTATAATGCATTAATACAAATCACACATCTAGTCAAAAATTTTGTTGATTTTGAATTCTTGTCTTTGTTTTGACTATTTGTATATATTTTAATAGACTAAGCCATAATAAAGACCAAAAAAAAACATTAATTACCAAACACAAGCAATCTAACTTTAATAATAAAAAATACCATTAAGTAATTTTACTGCAATTCATTAACTGACTGGCAACTTCGAACAACTAAATTCTTCCTGTTCTACCAACTTAAACTAACACATGACATCAAGTCCTTTCTTCATCACTCTCAATTAACATGAAGCAGCGTAGTATAATACAGTAAAATGTCATTTATCTATAGTGCTGTAAATACAGCAAAATGTCTACATCAGGACGTACTACAAGAAAAACTATGCATCAAAACATAGTAAAACTACACACACATTTCTCTGTTATTTATCAGGAAATATACAATACTTTATTTTTTTATTGATTACAGACCAAATCAAACCCACACGATACTCCTACAAGATTGTTTTTTAAAAATAAACATTGTTTACTCTATTCTTGAGCAGTTTTACATAACAAGTTCATCCCCAAATATGGCCAAAAGGGAGGTTTATCAGATTTAGCTCACTTCTGAAGACAAATTTGTCCCTGAAGTGCATCTAAGTGAACCCACACACACACGTTGGACGGCATGTGAAAGAGCCACATGGAACACGGTAACTTGATCTAGTGACTGCAGAGGAGGACAGACACACTAAGAATAGTTTCTACACACAGCACACGCTCACAGCGCACATGTGGACGCTAGAAAACCTGTATTTTGATGTGGAGTAGTAGTGAATGAGCACTAATCTGAGAGAGTGTGTGGGTCGAAATGACCCAGTCACACTTTCATAACGTAAAGAGTTATTCGTCATCGCGTGATGGGAATTTTTAGATTTTGTTTTTTTTATTTCAATGACATTGTGTTCTCTGTTTCGAATTCAAAATGCATATATATTACACCCTAATATACATATTCACACATTCAGGGTTGGTGTTAACATTTTACTTAGCAAATGAACACATGATGCACAATCAAAAAAACGAATCATATGCAACCTTAAATTAAAATGAATTACCTCTTAAACAATTGATGTTTCATTTTGATAAATAATACCCTAAAGACAATTAGACTTATTAAACTTGCATTCAGTTCACAACCAATCAATTCCCAATCGCTAAAATCAGGTTTTGAATATTCAGTTTTCCAAGTAAAATGGTAAATAAACTGCAAATAGACAAGTCTGAGTTAAATGGTATAATTGCGAATAGTTATGTTCTATAATAATGTAACCGTTTTCAATAAGGTTCAATTCTGCTGCTGTTAATTACTAATTTTAACTAATGTTAACTCATACGACTTAATGTTAAGAAAACTAATATTAGATGTAGAAATTAAATTATCAAAATATTTAATAAACAAACAATACAATTTTTTAAGATATGCATAAAGAATCTGACATTTAAGTAACTTAAAAATAATTTGCTCATTTTGTGTGTTTTTAAACAGACACAGGAAAAAAAAATCTAATCTGAAGGAATTCTTCAGACTATTCTGAAAATAATTATTTTTTAACATCCTCTGCAGTGAATGCGAAGTGAATGCGAAGTCGAGCTGTGATTGGCTGAAGGTTATATGATATAGCCAAGCTTCCAATTAAAAGGAAAGCATTTTACATTTGGGCATTTACCAACACACGCATTAACACTCATGCTCAAACATGAACACGCCTCACACAGCATACAAGTGCATAATCACATGCAGATTATTACACAGAATATTCACAAAATGTGCTTCCAGGAGATCAGAACAGTCTTTAGTCTCAAACACAGAACACTTACATGCTTTAAATAAAAAACAATAGGCCACTCACAGCTCGCGTCTCAGGCCTGACCGCTATAACAACATTATCTGAACATCCCACTGTCATTGGCCCAGTAAACGTACTTCCCTCCCTCAACCGTCTGCCAAAATTATACAACACTCAATATATAAAAAAAAAAATCAACAACAAGAGCTCTGCTCAAGTGAGGCAAGTAATCCCTGATCAACCCAACCTCAAGAGTGACACGACACAACAGCGAGTCACGGACAACATCTGTATTCCCAAGGAACACCGCAGTCAAAATATGTTCTGCACCATAAGCAAAAAGCAGGAATAAGGGAATGGTTTTATTTTGCAACGTCAAAATTATAGACCAGAAATATATTGGGAATCAGTGGACATGCATGAACACAATTACATGGATCCGTTTCAAAACCAGTGAGCAATCTTGTCATTTACTGCCTACATAGACAGCATCATTGTAAGTGACAGATTTAGAATGCATCCCTGCATACTTACCTACATACAGCAGTTGGCGAAAAACAGTTTTTGGATACCGATACCAAGTATCAGATTGATGTAGGACTGAAACGATTTCTTGAGTAACTCAAGTACAAAAAAATCAGAAAGGCAAATTATTTGCCTTGAGGCTTTGTTTAGTCCATTTACTGTAAGTACACACAGAACACTGTGTTTCCCAACGGACCATTAGTACTGATGTGCATCTGATAAACATAGACATATTAAGACTGTAAATCAATATATGGTGGCTTCTTATGATGTCCCTAAGTTAGCTGTGTTTTGTGAAAGAATAAGCACCACTCATGATTCTTGATCATCTCGTTCTCTTTCTGTGAAGCACACGCACACATAGACATACAGTTATGCATAAAAATACCACAGAGGAGTTAGTCAAGATCACATGAAGAGTGCCAGTTTTCACCTCTGAAAGTAAGCATTATTACAATTGTGAATCTGATTTTATGCAACAGTTCAATAAACAAGAAGCTAATATTAAGGGACTTATGTTTTAGACACTTTATTTCGCCAAGTAAAAATTATTCTAAACACAGCCACAGTCACATGATTCGGTTCAGTCGCAATGACTTGCGGTTTTAATTTCCCATATGATGTATCTTTTCTTTTTTTTTTTTTTATAATTGTAAAAATCAGCAGTCCATGTTTTAGGTTTAAAATGACAAAATGTTATTTATGCATTTGTAACTGCAGGTTAAATGCATGCATGTCCTTCAGAGCTGAGTTAAATCGGTGCAAATAGGCCTACACCTTCACATGCAGCTTATGCGTTTTCTCTGCATTGGAAAGACGAATTTTGATATAATTTGTTGGATAATAGACTAAATTTCGTATTCTACTTGAGTGATTAAAATGTAAGAATTAGAAAAATCAAAATATGAAAAAAAGGTTTTTAAAAGGTAAAAATGCCCATAAAATGTAAAAATCAATTTAAATATACTTTTTGGAAAAGATTAATTTCTATCACTGCTGTGAACTGACCAGCACACCAAATATAAAGGATATCAAAAACAAGTTTTACACACACACACACACACACGCACACACACACGCGCACACACACGCGCACACACACACGCGCACACACACACGCGCACACACACGCGCACACACGTATGTAGAGAGCCATTAGAGGGTTTATTCTTCAAACAACTGTAATTTAATATTGCAAAAAAATGTGTTTATGAATTGCGTTTTTCCATGATATTTTGAACAGTTTTTAGTTTTAGTCATTCTAGTCATTTGAAATGTTTTAGTTGTACATTTAGTAAACTAAAATTTAGTTTAGTTCAATTGTAATCCATTAAGTAGCTATTTCTCAACCAATTATATGTATGAAGTATGAACACGTTATTATTCCAACTGACACTGATACAACTGTCGCAAAAAAAGTTTTGAACCAAATGTAGTACCTATAAGACAACATATGATTTCACAGGCAACTTATGCGTCACAAAATTGCACTAAATAACACAAAGTTTGACTAACTTATGATTCCAATAGAGTCTGGAGGTAGTATGTTGCCAAGCTAACGTTGAAATACTACAAATATTAAGTAAAATTCAATTTATCAGATTTAATTGTTTAACAAAATAGTGTATTATTCATAAAATAAACATTGCCAACAGCTTGGATTGATGTTTTTCTACAGGATACTTTGTTAGGCATTGTGGGATTGCTTTATTTACAAAAGGTACATCAGGTTATTGCGTTGTAATTGGCCAAACCGAGTCAAGTCTTATAAAGCCTTTAAATGTCACCTACATAGGCAGCTCATGAGGTTATTAACAGTTCAATCTTCATTTGTGTAGTTTGTTTTACTTTCTTCTACAACATGCATCTGTTTTATCATTGAGTATTATAATGTTTTTTTACATTTATGAATGCACCAATTTAAAAAAAAGGGTTTTGCAATAGTTTGCATAGAACAATGAAAAAAGCTAAAAGCAAATATTAAAATGAAATAGTATAGGCTAATTATGCATAGTTCAAATCGCAAAATAAACCGGCTTATCAACTTTAAAAGAGAGGAGAAAATGCTTCCCATATATTCTGTTGACATCCAAGGGTGTGCAACCAATCAAATGCTATGAGAAACATCAGGAAATAGTCCTGCTGTATGACTATTTTGGTACAGCCCTAGTGACAAATGAGGATGAAAAAACACAGCATATAACTGCACTTAAGTTTTCCCTAGTGTTTATAACTGTCAGCGAGACTTTGCCAAAACACTGTGCAAAGGGGAAGGAAAGGGTTAACAGACTGAGAAGCGAACGCTGAACTTCCTGATCGCAGGGCATCTGAGAAAGCTTAAAGAAGCCAGCGGCCTGCTGCTCAGTATGTAGGTTAATGACCACAGATACCCACGCCACACAGAACAATGCACCTTTTACTGCAGATTACACAGCCACGGGGGGGCACGAGCAAAGGGGGGTGGAAACTGGAATGACGGGGAGAAAGAGAGCGAGAGAGACGGAAACAAAGAGAGAGAGAGCGAGAGAGAGAGCGAGAGAGAGAGGGAGACAGGGATTAGGGCACAGGCCAGTAGATGAGTGTTGGTCTTGCTGTGGTTGTGTGGTTATAATCAGCTTCCTACTAGCGCTCGGGCTGATTACACATCGAACTGAACAGAGAGGATCAGACAGACAGAAACAGAGACGGCGAGCGACATTAGAAGAGCGAAACCCACTTTAACAATTCTGTCTCCTTAATGACTTCATTCTGAGAAAATTTGTAATTGCGAACCAAAAAAAATAAAATAATAATAATAATTCTCTAGGTTTGCAGATTTATAGTAAAGCCGCAAAACTGGCCAAATATATTGTGATTATATATTTTTTTAAATTATAATAAAATAAAATTGTAAATATTTTGTATAATTATTACTACTAAAATAAAAATGTTAGAACAAAATAAGAAACATCACTACTGTAATATTTCTCTGTAAAATTACAAATCTGAATATAAAAAACAATCATATGACATTAATAATAGTGATTTAATATATTATTAACAGGGTTATTATCCTTAACTAAAAATATAAAAAGCATTAAAATGACTACTAAAAACTAAAACTCACATAAATACTTTTTGGAAAAGTATATAAATATATATTAAATAATTCAAAAAATAAAAGCTCATTCAAATTATTAATTTAAATTATACAAAATTTATGTATATTAAAATAATGGTTATTACAGTACAACTATAAAATCACAACACTTATATTAATGTCTGTCTTAAATTATTCTCAATTTATTTTGTAATTTTCCTATCAAAATTACTCTTGAATAAATGAATACATTTGTAAATTAGATTAATTAAATGATAAATTTATTTAAAATGTAATACAGTATAAGTAATACAGGTAAATGTTATTGTATAAATTAGTATTTGCATATTTTATATTTCCTAAAAGAAAAACATTCATGGAATTTTAATTTTTGAATTAAACATTTAAGATAAATATAGATAAATGATCTATTTGGAAATTATGGTTGGTTGTTTAGTCAAAAAGATACCTCTTCCGACTGGAAAACACTCTATAAATAAATAATTTCAGAGTGATTAACATTAAGATCCATATTTTGGATATAGCTACAGAGAAGACTTCTGAATATAAGAATAACAGTCTGAAATGTACAAGCTTAAACACTGGAGCGGTCCGACCCAATGACTCAGCGCGATGCAGGGGTGAAGTTTGGGTGAGTCACAGACACTGTAATGGACTTGTCCTGAGATGATATCCACATTAATCAGCCTCATGGGAATGACCCGGATTGCAGCGTTTACTCAGACCAATGTGAATCCAATTATAGCTTAATTGCAAAACGTTTTAATTAGAAAATGCATTTGAAAATGCTTCAAATGCAAAACTGAAAAGACAATGTAAATAAGAGAGCACAAACTTTATTCATCAAATTCAATGAGAGCGAGCTTCATTACTGAATTCACAACCCCTGACATCTACTGTCAGGAGAAGTCTAGACAGGGTCAGAAAGGTCAAAGGGTCAAACAATGCCTTCTAAACACTACAGAATAAACAGACAAAAATCTGCCAGAAAGTCTAGCTTGCGATGTCCAAACAAAAACCTGGCATAATAAACAGTTGTTTGTTTACATACATGTGTTATTGCTTTAAATGAACTTTTAAATCATAAATGCCAAATAATTTAAAAAGGAAATGTATTTAAAAATAAACATTATTTTAAAATGATTATGTTGATGATGATTATTATTAATACTGTAAATAAAATTAATGCATTTATTTTTTAAAAATATTTAGTTTAAATAAGTAAATGCATAAATTTAAGAAAAAAACATTTAAGAAAAAAAATCTAAATATGCTATAAAAAAAAAAATAAAGAAAGGTAAGATGTTTACAAAACATCTTTATTTTTGTAGACAATGTTGAAAACTTTTTTTTATGACCTGCATTTCAGTAACTACCTCTAGGGAATATTAATGCACTATAATTAATATATCAATGCAATATATTTACACATAAATGAAAATGGTCTTTTGATGTGAGAAACTATGTTCTACCCATTTCTTTACAAATAAGAATAATAAAATAAAATAACAAAACCACCACAAAGACAACCTCATCAACGCAAACAATCCCATTATTAAATCTGAGCAAACGGCCAGCGCAGGCCTCTGGGTTTAAGCCAGCGCTGTCTTGAGGTCGGCTGTTTCTTCCGCTCTATTCACTATTCGGCTCTTTCAATTTCAAGTCTGTTCACCAGCGCTGAATGTGACTTAAACCCGTCAGTCAAAAGCAACAAATCTTTTATTCCTCTGTCCTTTGAGCTTCAGTTAAAACACAGTAATCCCATATTGCTGACACGCTAAGAACAGAATCATGGGTAAAGACGTTAGATATCCACATCTGCCTCCTCAGTCCCTTTCATCCACACATCCAATCGCATTCGCTCTCTCTGGCGAGGAAATGAATGAATATCGCCCAGCTCTGATATCCTGCCAAAACCTGCTCAAATTCTAGCACGCTTGGACCTCTAAAGGATTCTATTGGCTGAAAGGACTTTTTGGGGTTTTCCATTCGGTGCCTGATTACAAATACACACACACACACACGATGATTAATCTGAATTCATACTACTTCAATTCATAAAAAGGTAGGTGACAAGTTCCCGAATGCCCTCCTACTACTTTTTTTTTATTATTATGAATAAATACATAAATAAATGGATAGATTTATAAAAAGCATACATTTGTTTACTTAATAAAATAAATATTTTCATAAAAACATCCATTTACGATAATTATAATGGAGAATTAATTATTATAAAATATTACTAATGGTGAGAGAATTTAAATATAATTGATATTTTATTATTATTACAATAGCAGGTTTTTGTTTTATATATTATCCATCTATCTATCCATCTATATATGATTACAAAGTTATTTTCAAGCAATATGTATTTTTTAAGAATGGATGCAAATGTTATTACTACTACTACTACTAATACTATACTACAGTTTTATGTTTTTAAAATTATATTGGCCTATTATATAAGTTAATTTCAAGCTATAAATAATAAATGCTCTGGAGGAGCCAACAAGTAAACAATTTAAATATAAAATGTGCAAAATTGTATAATATAGAACAAGTAAGTGTGTATTACATTGTGAGTACTGAAATTCTGACTGAATTCGTGTTACGTTTATGTCGAAAACTTTACCATGGCTATTTTGACACCAGAATGATCAAGCATAAAGTTCATGCTTATATTTTGTATAATGTGTGAACTCCAGATAAAATAAACAGGCTCTTGTACAGCAGCTTCTGCAAAACAAGACCGTCCACCGTCTCGACACAACTAGACTCGTAAAAAGAGCCTGGCAACAGTGCAAGCCGTCTCACGTTCCACGCGAGCACATGTCGTGCAAACGGAAAACTCTGCCCACTTTTGGCACAAACACACACATTGTGCACCAGCAACACGCTCCTGTCAAAGTAGGTTTCTTGTTCCTGTATTAGGGAGGTTGGTTTCACTTCACATGAATCCAGCATAATCCTACACTCACACACACACAAAAAACATGCACATTTAACACAACAAAACAATATCAGTTTTGCATCCTCTTTTGTACACAACTTGCTCAAAAAGACAGGACCAGGCAATGCACCACCATTTCCCAAATTACAATCAAACGCTGCCAAAATCTGCCAAGGGTTGAAAAGGCAGCCATGGGTTCACCAAAGTGACCAAACTAGTTTGTCTTGCATCTAAGATTTTGACACAGCCCTTCATTATGTCGTTACGGTGTCAGATTCACTGTCAGGGCGTTTCAGAGATCTGCACACTAATATTGATCAATATGTGCAGATGCAACAGTGTTTGCTAAATTCACTTTAAGGTAGGCCTGGGCGATGTGGCCAAATGATATTCAAATGATACCATATGATATTCATTAAGCATTAAGGAAATGCTTTCCACATGTTTGTTAGACCTTGAGAAATGTAACGTCTTAAAGGGGACATGTAATAAAAACCTGACTTTTACAGATTTTAAGTGCTATAATCAGGTCCCTGGTGCATCTACCAACCAAGGAAACATGAAAAAGATTAACCCAGTAACTTTGTTTCTGTAAGCTTTTTTCTGCATCTGAAAAAACGAGTGTGTCTGATTTGCAAAGGGATCTCATTATAATATTACGTTTTCACCCATGGCGCCTTCTTTTTGATTTTGCAAGCGACAACAGTGTAAAAGCTTTAATGCCATGCTGAAAGTTTGAGCAAAACATGCTAACGGTTCTGTCTTTGGCTGCACAGTCAAGCACTTTTTAAAGTCCCAGCCTCAGAGGAGACAAGAGAGCAGTGGATTTATTGATTTATTTACTGTAGGGGTTCAAGGGATCACAAATCTCACTGTTATGGTTTTTAACCAACGGATCGGATAATTTTTCGGATCAGCAAGATTTAAAATTTGACTTGTTTTCCATTTATTACTTCAAGCAAAGTACTTCTTTGATACCACAGCAGATACTACTAGATTAACTACGAAAGTTAAAACATGATGGTGTTCCTGTAGCTCAAGTGGTAGAGCATTGCTTTATGAAGCGCAACGTTGGGGGTTCGATTCCCCGGGAACACATGATAAGTAAAAATTTATAGCCTGAATGCACTGTAAGTTGCTTTGGATAGAAGCGTCTGCTAAATCCATACATTAATTTATTTTTAATTTATGATTAAAGGGACAACAGAACAGCCAGTAAAACAAAGAACAAATACACAAATTGCATGTATAGATAAATACAAAAAAAAATGGTAGTTGGTAGTATTTAAATATAGAAATGTAAAAAAGAAAGAGAAAATAACACCGCAGAGAGTGTTAAATTAAATTTTAAGATTTTTATCACAGCTGTTTTGGGGCCACTGTCCCTTTAAGAAATGATGCACAGATACGATATTGATGTGATACACATCACATCCCATTTATTTTTCAGCTGTTTTCATTCACTTGAGACATAACTGACTGCATTGAACTGAATGATTGTCGAGATTTTCATTTTTTTTTCATTTTCATGTGTATGTGTAAGGTTTGATGTGATATGAGCTTAGTGATCATTACTCTTAATAACCATTGGTAGCACAATTTATTGTAATGCTTTTTTCCTCAGTTGGTCAAAACAAACATGGCAGACTTCTTACTTGTTCAGATGACAATATATGGTGAAAATTCTTATTTGGGTCAGATATTCCAAGATGTAGGGTAGAATCTGTGATTACGAAGTATAGGATTCACACAGGTGCTGTAACTCACTGCCACACATTCACCTCAAAACATTAGATTAATCTGTGCTGGATGAAAAATTTTAATTTTCAGTCAAACAATAGATATTCTTTATGGACCATGAGCATGTCACTGTGTTACGTCATACATTGTAAGGGTTCTGCAAGAAAATGTGACTGTGGTTTCAGATGTGTATGCGTGCCGCCCATGTCTTGAGTGTGAGGAGAAAGTCACTCTACTTCCTGACAGGACGTGTGTACAGACCAGCAAACACAGACCTGTTGATTGAAGGGTTTCTAGAAACCAATCGCCTCGCAATCTAACTGCGCTCAGCAACAGAACGTGAAAATAACCCTTCAGTCATAACTGCAACACACTGAGAATTAAAAGATCCAGCGGAGCCTTCACTGAGCTCTGCCCTTGGTTACTGTTGCCAAATCTGACCTAATAGAAGGTCTTAAAAAAACAAATTTGGAGATTTTTTTATAGTCATCATTCCATAGTTTATATTCTTACACGGAATGGATTGAATTGAAAAATTCCAAATCATCTTTATAAGCCTTCTCCTTTAAGCAAATTGTTACATTTCACAATATCATTTTCAAAAGTTGTAGAGAATAGAGCCAAATGCTTATCCAAAAAGTAAAAGCCAATTAAAAAGATAAATTCCTTGTTTTTTTAGTGATTGCATCTGATAATATTAGTGTTAGTGGAGAAACCATTGGCTTTTTTCATTAAACAAACTGTTATACTTCACCATAATGTGATTAAAAGTTGCTTATCAATAAATTATTCATAATAATAAGTCATATAATAAGAGAGATGCCTTTTGTTTTAATCACGATCACATTGGACAATGTTAGAGTAGGCAGAGGAATCTGTTGTAAACTTTTCTACAAAGCCTTCACTACAGTACACTTTAAAATTGGTGTAGGATGTAGTTGAACTATTTTCTCTTTAAAATTGGTAGCAAATTTCACAAAAAATTAAATAAATATCAGTTAACATTGAATTAAAGGGGTTATATGAGGCGATTTCAAGTATTCCTTTCTCTTTGGAGTGTTACAAGCTGTTTGTGAAAAGAAAAGATGCCTAAAGATGCAAAGACTATAAAGTCTCACACCAAAAGAGATATTCTTTATAAGTTTACACTCGTCCATGCCCTCCTAAAACACCTTGTTTAAACACTCCCCCACGTCTAGGTCACTTTGTGGGAAGATTTGCATAACACCGCCCAAATGTTCACGCAAAGAAAGAAGGTGTAACTTTGCTTCTTGCTGTAGTATTGTTGCCACCAGCCCCATGTTGTGGAGACACTCTGCATTTCATTTCATTTCAAAAATACTTTGTATGGCCTTCCAAAAGAAGACATGACTAGAAATCAGTTAAGTTGCATTTACAACACCGTTCCAGAACAGTTCAACCCAAATATACAGATGTGAGCAATGCATTTTATATTCCTGGGAGAGAAGACTACAGTGCCGGCTGTTCTGACTCGCAGTCTGTAAGTATGTTTTCATATTTAAAGGATTTCCCACTGATGACTCAAGCGTGAGTTTTTAGCCGTGTAGAGTAGAGCTTGTTGTTTGTCGTTTCTCAGATCACTAATGCAGACATGGTTTTATGTTTACACGGTGCAGCGTGGCACTATTCAATGCAACGCGTAAAAAGACTGTTCAAGTCATTATAATCCACAATTATGTCTCCAATGGATGCAACAAATGGCTCGTTTGTAATGCGTTTTATTGTTTTTTGAAAGGGACACACATCACAGTATAATTAAGAGGAGTAACATTTCCGTCACACACTTGAGGTATTAAGCCAATCACAACCCACTGGATAGCTGGCCAATCAGAGCTCACCTCGCTTTTCAGACCGAAGAGCTTTGTAAAAATCGATGCGTTTCAGCATGGAGGGCCATAGAGGAGAAACAATAATGTAGAGTATGTGGAAAATAAAGTTTTTTCTTCTTTTTTTTACTTAAACCACATAAACACATTGCATTACACCAAATAGACAAAACAATGATCTTTTTAACAACATTATATGATGCCTTTAAATACGCCATTCTGAAGTAGAAATGCTGTAGTAGTATTTTCTTGTGACGTGCTCCAATAATTTTTGTTTTATTTACAACAATAGTTGTTGTTTTTATAGTGCATTGTGAAGTGTTTTTCTAATTTCTCTTCTACTGTTACCTGAATCAATATGTAAATGAATTAACATTAGGTTATTACCATTAAGCGAGTAAGCAAGTTAATTTTAGAATGACAGGAAACCAATACACACACATCTGAAGAACTTATCACGAAGCATCAAGAGCTTTCTTAATCTCCAAAGAACTGAATATCAACTCAAGATCACTATACAGTTAAAAGGGTACTTGATAAGAAGAGGTTTCATCACTGAACCTAAGATGATGCAAATAAAGAGTATTTCAAGTGTCTGCATTTCCATTGTAGTGGAAAGAGCAGCAAGAGGAAAGACTCGCATCAGCTGAGTCCTACACGCCTAGAGAGCTACGCGTTACACAGCCGTCCCGCTGAAGACTTTCAAAGCCTGACCTTTGTGAGGTGAACGATGAAACTTGACGTATTTTCACAGGGGGTTTCCCCGAACGCCATCGGTTTCTATAAGGGACTCGTAAAAAGAGGAAACCAAGAGGATTCATGTGTTCTATGCGAGAGGGGAAAATGTTAGACTTTCTTTCGTGACATGCAGCTGTAAATGATAATGTTGATTGGGTCATGGTGACAACAACAGGTGTCTAAAGAGAAAAAGGCGGCCAGTGTGGCATGATATTGTGCTTATGTAATGTTAAACAGTCAGTGAGTTAGTTTACATGGACAACAATATTCAGATTTTAATCAATACTCTGATTAAGAATCTATATACACATACGGTAGTGATCAACCATTTTACGACCAACAAAATGTCATGCCTTTAACAACACCGTTGTCTGTTTGCATGTATAGCATGACAAATTATTAACTGCACTTGAAGCTTTCATAAAATTAAACTGTTTATGGCACCTTAACAAAGAAAAAATTGTATATAGATATGTCAAATTCTGGCGGGAACGTTGGAAGGTGACACATGGGGACATAGTGCCATTAATCGATCTATGCACTATAACATGTAAAACGGGAACATGAAAGGAATATTCTCGAAATATTGTATTATTCAGAATAAGGTCAATAATTAGATTGCTGATGTCCATGTAAACATAACCAACGCTTGTTGCCTCCTTTCCATACACTAAAGACATCTTAACATTACTCTCTGTGCAAATACACAAATGCAAGCCGATATATATCAACCAGATCAGTTAATAGGCCAATAATTGGTTATTTTGAGATACATTGTGCCCACATAATCAATTACAAATGTATGTTCAAAATGAACGTACATAACATTTTCCCAATATTTTAGTGAATAAGTGCTGTTACAAACCAATTTTTGTAAAGTTTTGTATTGGAAATTACATTATATACACTACTATTTCAAATATTTTCATTAATACATCTGCTAAGCTTGAGTTGCATTGAATTGATAGAATTACAAATGGTTTCCATTTTAAAAATGCTGCTCTTTTTTTAACCATCTATTCATCAAAGGATACAGAAGAAAAATATGACGCAGAGCACAATAATCTGAAATGTTTTGTGAGCAAATCAACATATTCAAATGATTTCTGAAGATCATGTGACACTGAAGACTGAAGCCTCGGCCGTCCACCCTGCTTTCTCAATGTGAATAATCAACATCAAATATTTCAAAACCCATAGTGTTCGACCACTAGCAGCTGTAAGAATGATCAAATTAGCCAAAAATATTAAATAACAACCATTAAAGAGGCTATTAATGTATAGAATGGTGTTAAAGAAACCTACTGACTAAATGACCTATAACTATTACATTTGCTAAGAGCAGAATTTGAAAGCGCTTGTTTATTTTACGAAATGGATCCAGAGGTCAGTCATACTGGGAGCTCTTTAAACACACAGGATGAAAGCAGTACGAGAAATACAAGCTCTTAATGAAGGCCCATTTTAAAATCAGACAATCGGCCGCCTTCATTTCACAAAACAGGACCAAATGCAGGTATAATTTAAGCAGAAAGAGCATAACTGCGATTCCAAAAATGTGCACAATTTTGTCAACATCAGGAAGAGACACAAAGCCCTTTTTCGTACTTCAAAGCCCTGTATCTGTGCGGGAAAAAAGCAGCTCGGCAAAATAAAAATGGCATCCAGTTTGAACGTGAAGCGGGGAGAGAGGTCTCTCACGGGAATGGTTCTGATCACAAAGGCCAGCGTCTAATGGTTAGGAGAGTGAGTCACACGCCTGTTTCTGTCTCTGCCGCTTTTCCCTTTTTCTCCCTCCCTTCCTCTCAAGCAAGCAGCTCCCGCTCGCACGAGCTCTATGGAAATACGTCCGCTCCAACCGTCCGGCGTGCAGTGTGTGAACTCGTCAGAAACGCCGCAGCGTTCTGGTGTCATCTGTGCAAATGAAAGCAAAACTAGGACACGACTGTAAACTGATCAGTGCCAGTTGGTGCACTTCTGATTTCTTGCAGACATGCTGCTGATGCATAATGTTGCCTACTTTAATGTTCACATTTTAGGTTAAAATAAAAGCATTATGTTAAGTGTACAAGAAGTACCTAAGATATGCTCTGCTTGAAAATGCATCTTATTATTTCAAAGGCACTAGAGCTTTCATGGTTCTAGATTATTGTACTGTACTACTATTACAGAAAACTCAAATTGAAATATCTTGGAAACAAACCTACAAGATTAACTTCTGAATAAAATACAACACAATGTTTTAAATAACACAACTAGTGGTTTGACCGATTTTCTTAAAGACCAAAAATACCAATATCAACAAAGGAAGGTGCCTGATATATTAAATAATCCAATTTCAATTAAAAAAATCTATTTAATGGTAAAACTGTGTTATAATATATTTAAAAAATATATTTATTATATTTAGGCTGGTTTGACCCTTTTTTTATGTCCAATAATACAAATAGCAATTGATGTGAAATGAGATGTGCATAAAATTACTTAAATTAAAATAATGCTTATTTTACACATGCTTAATTTACTCAAAATTCAGTAAAAAAGTATTTTAACAAATATTTATTATTAGAATATTTACGCTTACAAGTATATCTTTTTACAAGGATGGTTTGCCGATATGGATTTTTGACGGCCAACAATGCAAATATCAATAGTGAAAAGTGACTGGTATAATTTTTATATGTTAAAAATAACCCAATTTATGAGAACTGGCATGTACATAAAATTGCTTAAATCAAGTAAACACTTATTTGAACAATACATATTTCATTGGCCAATAATACAAATCTTTGTGGTGGAAGGTGGCTGATTTAATGCAGACATAGTAAAAATAATAAAATTGATGGAAAGTGATGTGTGCATAAAATTGCTGAAATTAAGTTTTTATTTCAAACACTAAACAAGTTTATAAATAGAATATTTGTGTTGACACAAAGTTTGACTAATTAAATAAACTAAATAAACATTTCACACAATATTTACTCAATTCAGTAAAACTGTTTTTTAATATAATAAAATAATATTTTAAAATATATATATTTAGGCTAGTTTGACCAAGATGGATTTTTTTCAATATGTCTAATAATACAGAAAATTTCCGAAATTAAATAAGCACTTATCCCATACAACAGTCAAAATGTTCAAAAATGTTTATTTATAGAATATTTATGTTGACAAAGCCGTTGTCAACATCTGAAACTGATACCGGGGAAAATACCCCTTTTAATAATCAGCCAGCTAGATATAGCTATAGCTGTCAGTCAACAATAATAATCTCAAAATGACCAAATATAAAAAAAAAAGGTTAAAAATGACACCCATAATACATTCAAAACAAACATTACTGCACATTAAATGCACTTTTTTTTCTTTTGCTGGAAGTCAGTGTATGAATATGTTAAACACATGAGATATTATTAACAGGGAATGCCCTGAAATGATATTGAGAAAGAGTTAAATGGAGAGCTGGCTGTTCTGACATTAAAAGCAAGCTACAAATTGGAAAAACTAATATTTTTCAGCTTTTAACTGAGAAAATCAGCCTTTTTGAGGTTGCGTTTATTATTTCAAACGTATAAGCTCAATTTCATTGTCATTCTCTTTATTTTGGCTCAATCTGTATGGCTTTTCATCTGCCAACTGCAGTTTGTTATTTTGCGGAGATGCGTGCGAGTGTTGCCTTGACAGTCGCTGCAAATTCCCAGAACATCAGCACCGCCACGGATCCTTTATCTAACGTAAACACACCATATACCTATAAAAGACGCATTTTGGAGGCTAAGTAGCCTTTAAGCAACCTGGACAGAGACAGGCCTGTTATTACTCATCTTAACACAGATTCTCACACAGGGCCTTTCGTGCATGTTTCCCCGTGACTTTAAAAAGAGGTAAGTGGAAAAACAGCAGGAACCACAGGCTCTCCTTGGATTGTGGCCCAGCTGTGGAAAACTGGGATATTTGAATAATAATCCCTAATATGTCATTCTGAGCGTGTGTGAGCGCAGAACAAGACGAAGGGAGCGGGCGTAAACATCTGATCTAGATTGCAAACTCACAGGCTAAAATAAATCTCAAATCTGTCCTCCCCAAAAACAAATGTCAGACCAAAACCTTGAAGCTGCATCCAAAAATGCTTAAATCATTATATAACCATAACAATAATCGGTCTACACTGAAAAATGGTGTAGGAACAATTTTCTCTCAGAAATTACTAGAAAATTGCATACTTAATTACACAGAAATGGTCAGTAATACACTGAATTAATGAAAGCAGAATGACCAAGATAGTATTTTCATGTAAATAAAAAATATGATTGTAGTGTGTTTTACAAGTCATTTATTACAATGCATTTTAAATGGAGAAAATGTGAGAAAAATATATACAAATTTTAATTTTAGATTTTTCGGTTAAGCAATTTTTCTTTTAAATTTTGCTTTAAATATTTCAAACAAACTGAAAAAAGCCAGGATTGCATATTGTTATTTTTATAACTTTATATTTAAAGCCTACATCTAATATTTTGCTAGTGAGTTAGATGTGGTGCCTCCCAGTAAAAGCCTGATTCGTGTCAATTAGATTGTGCTCATAGTAAACAATGTAGTAACGTGTTATGTCATCACACAAAAAAAAATCTTTATGAAAGCTACTAGGAATTGCAATTGCATTTGACATGCTTCTGTCTGTCGCTCGGTACGTGCTTTAGACAAAAGGTTTCTGCGCGAAGGACGGTCACCAAATAAAGCTTTGTGCAAACCACACAGCATGCATGGAGACAATATTTCATGCACGTCGCAGCTGCAACCACGCTTAAAATAACAAACACCTCGAAATAATTATACAAATATATTTACATACATTCCATGCATTGATGCCAGACATTATCCAATCGTTTATAAAGAAAATAGGTGGTGGAAAATAATGCAAATTACAATAAGTGAAAGACTGTCAGACAGAAACGGGTTTATTATGGCATACAGTATAATGTTGCGGTCTGCGCCACCCCTCTCACGCGCAGACAATGAGCCCGCAGTGGGTTTATGAGACATGCGGGGCCCTCCGCGTTTAACGCACAGTGAACGCGCCTAACGCAAAGCGAACGCGCCTGTCACTGACGCGTGCACGGTGCGCTAGCAACGCTCGCGCACACAACCCCGCTCCAGCTTCTACTAATATCCACAAAAAGCCTCGGAAATCCCACACACACTGGGTAATTGTTGCTCCAGCTCTTAGACGGGTTGGTTAAGCTCTCTCCGTAGCAAAACTCAACGCGTTTTCCTCCTGCTACAACCGCGACACACAAAAAAAACAACTGAAACTTTCCGCTTACCTTCGCAGCGCTCTTCAGCTTCCTCTTCGTCATTCACCTACCAGCAGAGGACGAATTCTCGACGATTTTAAGAAATAGAAACGTGTGTGTCGGAGGGTAGAAACTGAACATTAACCCTACGGCTGTGTGACGTCTCTCAGTGCAGCTTTTGAAAACATCGCCGTCAGTCCGTCGCTAAGAAAAGCCCCAGCGAAAAAAAATACGGAAAGCGGATGCGCTCATTGGCGGACGAGGGACCACGTGATGCACGGCGCTCAAAAGCGTTCTGCGCATGCTCGTGCTCGCTCTGCTGTTTATTATTTCTCCATTCTATTCATATTTGTTATCGGTGTTTTAATATTTAATACTATATTTACATATATTTATTTAATATTTCTATTTTATCTTTTTAATTTAACCACATGTATTTTTAATGTACTATTTTCATTTTTTAAATAATACTTAAATATTTTTTTATTATTTTTTTCAATTAGTTTTAAACAAAAACACAGATACATAAAATGCATGATGCATTGGGTGGGGGATGAAATCCTAGGCTATGTATATTTCAGTTAAGGCAAGAATATGTTTTATTTTCATTTTTTCAAAGAATATGTGTCCTGTGTCTTTCATTTAATCCATTTCATTTATTTATTTGTTAACTTTTTTTGTTATTTCCTATAGTCTTTATTTTACTGTTTTGATGTTTGAATCATGTCAAATAATAAAAATAATGTAAAATGTTTTTTACAAATGAAATGCATTCACTTTGAGCTTAACCTATGTTGAAAATGTGTTTTTGTATGAGGGTTTATCATTATTTTCTCTCTCTCTCTCTCTCTATCTGGGATGGGGGGCTGACGCTGCGCACCGTGACGTCACCCTTTCCGTCCGACGCCGCAGCGAGCGCGAATGTTCTGGAACGTTGATGTCGGAGAGGCGCGAGGAGGAGAAGGTATTTGACGAACGCGACCCAATGTGACGTCATTTATTCTGTTCTTACGAGCGCATAATGTGTGTTTAATTCTAGATCGGCTCCTTTAGAACACGGCTGTCGCGCTTTTGGCGGTTATTATTGTTGTTGCGCAGTTGGTTATTTACATGATGTAGGAAAAAGGGAGTTCGCGCATGCGCAGAGGATGGGCTGGTATTATGTTGCAGAACGAGAACATTGGTCTGTGTGTGTGTGTGTGTGTGTGTGTGTGTGAGAGAGAGAGACGGAGGGGGATGGGCGCTGGCTAGACACACATATAGACACACACACACACACACGTGCACACATATGCACAAACCATCTAGAGTCAGTTGCATGAAATGTTGTGTGAAAAAATGATCATAACATGAATAAATACGCGTGGTTCAGATATGAAACTGTAACTGTCTTGTGCAAAACTGGGTTATGGTTTGAACCTTAAAAACAAAATAGAATACATTGTTGTGATATTACCATTTGTACAATTGCAAAAGCATAAAAGTTAGTCGCATGTAAATAGGGTGTTTGTATGTTGTCACAGTCAACGTGATTTAATCAAACTTTAATCTTTTATGTGTCATTGATTATGATTAATGATGTAATCATTTATTTTTCCAAGACACTGCAAAAAGTGGTGACCTGCGAAGATCTATCTCTACTGGATTTAACCCATAAAAGTGTTTTTTTTTTGGTATAAATTGATGCATTTAGGTTGATAACAGTGATATTAATTAATAGTTTTGATTTGAATAAACCAGTTAACTTAGATGGTATCCATTTTTTCAATACTGTATTTTTTTCTGGTTGTAAATAGGAATCTAATGACTTTTTTGGTTAAAAGCTAAAGTAAATCAAATACTTGCACTGATAGACCTATTAAGCGGCTAATGTTTCACCATTTTTAGATTATTTTCATTGGACAGTAAATGTGCCTGATTGATCAAATAATAGTAAATGTTGTGGAAAATTTTGGTGTACATTTTATCATTAAATTGTTTAGCTAGATGGATAGAAATGATTTACAATAAAGGGTTACTCCACCCCAAAATGAAAATTTTAATTAATCACTTACTCCTATGTCATTCCTAACCCGTAAATGCTTCGTTCGTCTTAAGAACACAGTTTAAGATATTTTGGATGAACACCGGGAGGCTTGTGACTGTCCCATAGACAGCCAAGTAAAATACACTCTCAAGGTCCAGAAAAATATTAAAAGCATCATCAGAATAGTCCATCTGCCATCAGTGGTTAAACCGTAACGTTACAATGCGATGAGAATACTTTTTGCATGCAAATAAAACAAAAATAATGACTTAATTCAACAATTTTTCTCTGTGTCTCTCCACATCACCGTAGCACCATTTTGGAGAATATGAGCTGAATGCAAGCAATATACACTCTTCTGTATTAGCTGCGCCACAAGGTTACGTTTTCTACGTGTATTTATGCTTTGATTTGAAAGAAAACAGTGCATTCATGTATGTTTGTTTTTATATATATATATATATATATATATATATATATATATATATATATATATATATATACACACATTACATACATATAAACACATTGCTGTCTAGATTTTGTTCAGCCCACTACTATAAATGCCATGGTATATGATTATGGTACTCATGTACTATGGGTTTTGTAAGGAAAGACTGTGGATGGTGAGGTTCTGTTTGGAAAACCACACGTGGAACAGCTTCAGAAGTGCTTGCTGTTTTGATGTGGCTTATACATCCTTGCATCTGCCACTGTCAGTGAGGTTATAATGTATGGATGGCAAAAACAAAGTCTTTTTAAAGCATTGTTTATGATAAATAAACACAAAGTAATGGAAGACTACACTGTATGTGCTTAAGTTATGTTTTTTTTTTAAATATTGCAAGTGTATTTGTGATGGAGACCTTTGTCATGACCGTGTAATTTAATTAGAATCTGATCACGTTTTGATGAATATGCCAAAACCCCAATATTCCAGGAATTTGGGATATTCCTTTTTAATCTATTATCTATAAATTAAAAGAAATAAACATAAATCAATAAAGCATCATAATAGTATTATTGCCTACGTTTTGCTATTTATTCCTGTGCTGCTGTCAGTGACAGGAATGTGAGTTGAGGTGAAATTACTCTATGTAATTACTAAAAAATGAATAATGTAATCATCCCCAGTATTTTCAGTACTCTTGCAGTAAATGTGTTGGACTTTGTTCACTCAGAACATGCTGATTATTGTGTGTTCAGAAATGTTCCACTAGGTGTGGAGCATTAAAAAAAACAAAGGAAAATTATTTGCATGTAAACATGGAAAAAGTTTAAGGAATAGTTCAGCCAAGAATGAACATTTGTTGAAAATGTACTCACCCTCAGGCCATCCAAGATGGAGATGAGTTTGTTTCTTCATCAGATTTGGAGAAATGTAGCATTGCATCACTTGCTCAGCAATGGATGATCTGCAGTGAATGGGTGCCGTCAGAGTGTCTTAACAGCTTATAAAAACATCACAATAATCCACACCACTCCATTAATAAAACCAGAAGCTGCACTTTTTGTAAGAAACAAATCCATCATGAAGACATTTCAACTTCAACCACCAAAGTACGAGTCCTCTGTGTAACATTGCTTTCTCCAGTGACAAAGTCATCTTTTTTTAATCGGGAGAGAAATATGCACAGATCAAGCACTGTTTACAGCCTAAACAGTTCTAAACAAATACGTGGGTGGATTTTGACGTGAGAAACAGCAAGAAATTGACTTTTTCACAAGAGGAAGCATTATTATGGAATTTGGGCTGGTATTTTAACACTTCAAAGTTAAAAATGTCTTAATGATGGATTAGTTTCTTACAAACACGCACACAGCTTTTCATTTTACAAGCCATTAACTGATGGACTGGTGTGGATTATTGTGATGTTTTTATCAGCTGTTTGGACTCTCATTCTGACGGCACCCATTCACTGCAGAGCATCCACAGCTGAGACACTGCAATCCGACATTTCTCCAAATCTGATGAAGAAACAAACTCATCTACATCTTGGATGGCCTGAGGGTGAGTACATTTTCAACAAATGTTCATACTTGGGTGAACTATTCCCTTAATGTCCAAGGTTAATTTGTCCTCATTAAAAAATAATAATAATAAAATCACACTGGTCTATTGGGTATAATTAATGATAATATTTTATTTACATACACAACATCTCTGATGTTTACAAGGACTCAAGATCATGGAGGTCGGTTTACAGGTCAGCTCTCACACCAAAGCCCGGTCCAGGAGGAGGCTCAGTTAGCGAGGTTAAACCTCCGGCAGGTTCACATGAAAAACGCCCGCTTCTGATGAAAACGAGATCATTGCAATCAATTAAAACATTCTTAGCAAGCCAAATGAGTTATTAACCACACACATCACATCATGTACTTATTTAATTACACCTCTAGTTGCCTCAGATCATCTTCACAAGTGAAATAAATAATAGGGGCGTCTCTGAAAACTGCAAGCTGAGCTAACCATCATCCTCTTCAATTCTTTTAATAAGCTTGTGTCTCAGAATGTCCCAAACATCCCCATGATGTCACAACCAAACTATACTTGACTCAGAACCAGATAATCAAATCAACTGGCTTGGCGCAAATTCTAAAAAAAGTTCTAGATCTATACACAAATAAGGTGAGTTGCTTTCACATACAATTCCCACTGCTGCTCTTTACGGTCTAATATAATGGATAAATGGATTTAAATACGCATGTATATTTATATATGCATGTGCACTATTGTGTGACATTATAGGACACATCAATTCTAATATAAATGCATTTCATTGAACCCCGATAATAATTAAACAGTGTATCAGCATATTAGAATGATTTCTGAAGGATCATCTGACATTGAAGAAGGTAACGGTGCATTGATCACAGAAATACATTACATTTTCAAAGATATTTGGATCTAAAGCTGAGCTGTTTAAAATGTATTCAATTATACGGTTACTTAAAATTGTAATAACATTTTACAGTTGTTACATACAGTTAACATATTACGGTTTTGACTATTTTGCATTAAAAAAATACAGTATTAGTGAGCAGAAGGGGTTTGTATTTATGTATTTACTCTGAAATAATATAATTATAATATTTAAATGAACCATTTTAAACAAACAGCCAATTAGACGTAATATGTTTAAGGTAAAAAGTAGAATACAATACTAATCTAGTTTGAAATAATAAAGGCACGTTTGCTAAGTTGTTTTTCTTCAAACAAAACCCTAGTGAGAATTAAATGTAATAATGTAATTATTTTATATGCACCATCCATCACCAATATAACAAAGCATTGCATACATAGTAAGTAGCATTTTATCACATATTAAATATATAAAACAGTTCAATGCATGAACATATCATGCCCAGACTTCATTTTTGAGTGACGACAACAACAAATCAAATTTTACAAATACTTCACTGTTGAATTTACATGTGTTTGCATCCAAAATTTAAATCAGAGATGCTATATATAAACTCATATTTGCAAGTAATACTAAAAGAAGGAGATGTGTGTACCTGGGTCCAGGAGGAGGAACTCGGCCTGCCTTCAGTTCATCAATAATCTGCTCAATGTCTGACGGTTTAAGATCCTCCTACAAACCAAACCAGAAAGCAAGGAAACACTCGTTAATGCAGAATTAATTGATTATAGTATGAGTGTTGCAGGGTCATGTAGATGTGATCTCTAGGTTCCTTGAGCGTCCTCCAGAAGAAAGCATCAAAGGATGAGCTCACCAAACCTAAGGGAGGATTAGCTCACGAAAGGAGACCTGCTAACCCATTTCAGATGGGTGAATCACACAGAGCTGACGGGTTTCTATTTAACTCTCTCTCTCAGAGGCCTCGGCTAATAGCATCATTACACCGGCGGGTCATACAGGGCTTCACTAACACAAACACGCTTAAACAGAGATGTACACAACCCATGGACTATTCACAACTGATACGGACTCCGATCTAATCAGTGAATTAACATGAGGTGAGTTATAGAAGCAATCTTTCCTCTATATAGAAATCCACTTATAGTGGTTTTTTTTTTTTTTTTTGCTATTTGTTATTTGTTTTTTACAATTTAAACAAAAAACACAAACAAAAAAAATTTAAACAGCAATATGCACCATCAATATTGTATTATTATTATTATTATTGGACTGTGTATAAAAATAATTAGTAGCATTAAAACAATTATATTTAGTTCTTTTAAACGGCACTATCAATATTATATATTTTTAATGCATATAATAGTAATAATAATTAGTCATGTAATTTATACAATATTTATACAAAGCACTTTTGTTTGTACATTATGCAATTTGGTGCTTTTTAACAATAAAAATTAATTACAATTATTAAATTATATTATTTTTGATTGTGTATAGTAATATAATAATAATTAGTATTATTATTTATACAATTAAAATTAAAAATTAAAGACGTATGAAAATTAAACTACAATACAACAAAAATCAACAGGTACTGTCGTTATTTTTTTGATGGTTTTTTAATAATTAGTATTTTATTTGTATAATTACATGTAGTTATTTTGTGGTACATTTGCCTTTTTTGATAAAATTGACAATTAAACATTAAAATACAACAAAAACACTGCACACCATCAATATCATAATTATTATTTCACTGGGTAATAATAATAGTATTTACAATAATTAGCATGTTCTGTATTCCTTTTTGACTACTAAAATAAATTACAGTACAACAAAAACAACATGCACTATCAATATTATTAAATGATTTATAATAATAATAATGTATAATAATAATTATTAGTAGTACTATTTGTACAATAGTATGCAAAGTTAATTTCTTTGTACGTTCTCGAATCATCCTGTCTGATTGATTATCAGCCAATCAGAAGAGAGGGATTTATTTTTACATCTTTAAACCCAATAGAACCACATGAACACATCGTGTATATTGCCCTTTACTCTTTGTAGGACTCGATCAAAAAGCACTGCTCATCTTGACTTCATCACAGAGAAAACTAGCTGCCGCTCATCAGCATGCATTCAGACCCTGATCATACTCACATAATAGTTATCGTTGATTTGGACCATTGGTGCGTTCACACAAGCCCCGAGACATTCGACTTCTGTGAGCGTGAATAATTTATCTGCTGTGGTCTCACCGACTTTAATACCTGACATTTTGGGGTTAAACAAATGAAACACAGTCATTACTTATGTGTTAATTAAATTAAAGATTAAATAAAATAAATAAAAACATAAAAAAAAAATACAGAATGCGGTGTATATTTTACATCAAATTGTATATTATATTAATTATATATTATTTCAGCTGCATCATATGTCAATTTATTTGTATGGAGAAAATAACTAAAATTAAAACTTTTTAAATAGTAATAACAATTAAAAAAAAAAAACTTAAAGACTTCAAAAAAAAAAAAGTGAAAACAGAAAATGTAAAAATAAAATCAAATTTATAATATTAAATTATAACAATAATTTATCTGTGGTTGTCTCACAGATTTTTGGGGGTTAAAAATTAAATGCATAGTGATTACTTAGGATGACATTAAATAAATTAAAATATGAAATAGTAAACAGTTCTATTATTATGCATATATAATTACATTCTTATTTTTATTACATCAAATTCTGTATTATATTATTTAAGATAGTGGCCAAGGCATCATTTCACATTAAATCTATACATTTACACACCTTTACTTATTATATAACAAATATCAAATCTAATAGTATATCAATGATACTAAAACAATATGGAACACTAAAGATGGTTTTTAAGGAATAATTAGCAATTTAAAAAAATGATGTAAATGATGACACTGTCTGATTCAGTTTCTATGTTTTAAATAAAAAGATTATTACAATCCATTAGTGTATTATTCCAGCATCTTCAAATATTCCAGTGTCCGGCCGCCATGTTTGAGCAGCATGACTGTAGCTTGTTTATACAGCGAGTGTGTTTACTGGTGGCGTGCGAGTGGAGATGTGTGTGTGTGGAGTCCCTGTGGAGAGCTGGAAACGGTTCTCGCTCACCCAGTTTGTTCTGGATGGCCTCCAGAATGCTGTCGGAGTCACAGAGCATGCAGGGCGTCGTGGTGCAGATCTGGAGGTGGTACTTTCCCACCGGCTGACGGAGGAACATGGTGTAGAAAGTGGCTACTTCATAAACTCTCATTGGAGCGATGCCCAGGATCTCTGCCACCTGCAGGAGAAGTCAGAAGCCACAGCTTTAAATCACAACTATGAAAACCAGAATATATTAAGAAAATCACCATCACAATTATAAACTTACTTTTGAATAAAAACTAAGAGCAATATTTGTGAATGAAACATTCCAAATGCTGAAAATCTATGGCGGGTTTGATAGTTTTTTTACAGTATGGAAATAGAAATGCATGCCTTATCAATGTGGTGTGTTTCATGAAGCATGGGTGACTTAAACATACTGCTGTGCACTAAATCAGATGTGAACTACACATGAAACTGATGCATTTAACAAAGATGTTTTGCCACAACAATACTAAGTCAATACTTTAAATGTCATAAAAAAATAATTTAAAAAAACATCATAAATTCAAACTAAAATTGTCAGGTTAGTTTTATTAAAATGTACACATTTTAACTGATTGATTATTAACAGGTTTCCACACAGTTTTGACTATTGAATTTCCATGATTGGGTACATTTAAAAAATAATAAATAAATAAATAATTAAAAAGAGACCGACTGCGACTTTCCATCTGAAAGCTTCTGTCACCAAGACAAATTACTTTGTATGTGCATGTTAACACACTTGGGATTCAAATTCTTTCTGATTCTTATAGTATATCAGTAACCCTAAAATAACATTGTTCATAGCTAATGGAATAACTCCAATAAATAAATATATGTATACACTATTGCATCATTTAAAAGGTTTTTAAGTGATTGCAGTTAACTCATTATTATTTATCAATCAAAAAAAGCTTTGGTGCATGTCTTTAGAAGCTCTCACCCTGTTCATTGCTGAAATGGGAAGCCATCCGTGCTGCCTCTGAGCCACATCCAGCACAGGAATAGTGGCGGCCGCCTTGTGTCCCTCTGGGTAATTATTCATGATGGCCTCAACTCTCTGTAGCCAAAGACATTCTACAATAACCACACGACTATAATCTTTAGTCAACATATCTGAACACAGGAAGACATAATTGTGACCCTGGTTGAAATTGAGTAAAACTGAATGAATAAGCTTTCCATTGATGTATGGTTTTATTAGGATCTGACAATATTTGTCTGAGATACAACTATTTGAAAATCTGGAATCTTAGGGTGCAAAAAAAATCGAAATATTGAGAAAATCACCTTTAAAGTTGTTCAGATGAAGCTCTTAGCAATGCATATTACTAATCAAAAATTTAATTTGTATATATTTACAGTAGCAAATTAACTAAATCTTCATGGAACATGATCTTTACTTAATATCCTAATGTTTTTTGTCATAAAAAAGAAATTGATAATTGTGACCCATACAGTGTATTTTTGGCTGTTGGCTGTACAAATATACCCCAGAGACATGACTGCATTTGTGCTCCAGGGTCACATCTGATCTTACCCGTGGAATACAGATGTAAAAACTACAGTTATAAAATATAACGGCAAAAAAAATGCCTTAAATATGATCACTTATTATGATATGATAATGTAAATGATGAGATTTTTCTCACCTTCATGTTCTCTGTGGTGAATTCAAAAGGAGTGTCTGGGTTGTTGTCCGGTGTGTCTCTGTGCTGGAATAATGAAAACAGATGTAATGGAATCAAATGTTGGAATTACGCTCAAGTCAACTCTACATAAGACAATAGTTTAATTATTTAGCTCAATTTGATTTGAGTTTTGTTCTGAATCTACAGGATATATTACTGGACATATGATATATCTGAATAATAGTGCACATCATTAACAAAGACTGTAATAAACATGAAAGTCAAGTCTCACCACAAAGATTCCTCCTGCTCCGGCTCGAGCCGATGTCTGGTGCACGCTCCGGACCTGCCTCGCCTGAACAGGAAACACAACAAGTGTAAAGCAGAATAGAAAGCAAACAACTATTTTTTCTTTTTCTTTTTTTTTTACAAACTGCTTAACCAATACATCCCTTTTTGTATATTGTTTGTATACAGACCAAATATGCGATATAAAAATATTGTGCATTAAATATGCAGTGCCTCTGTTTAGTTTCAAGAGTGTGTATGTATTAGTCCCTGCAACAGAGAGACAAAAGTAACATATTATTAACTTTTTTACTGTTTCACGTTTATTTACGGATTACTCAATCTGTCTGGGTTGAATAGAAACACATTCGATTCAATAACATTTTTAGTAATACACCCCGCTTTTAAAGAGTGAAATTTTTTTTTATTTTTCCTATTTTAATCACATATTAACACAATCAGGCCTCGTTATTAGCTGTTAGCAAATTAGCTTCTTGTCCTTGCACAGATGTCAACGCCACTTTAAATGATGATTCATATTCCAGTTTCTTCAACAACCTCATGAATAAAACTATTACAGCATCTATGAAATAAACCCACCGCATAAGAAACGGCAGAGCGCAGAGTTGAAGATAAAAACATCTTTTCAACGCGCTCGGTCACAGTAAACACAAGCAATGGCGGACATCAAGTATCCCGAGCTCGATTGAGCGCGTCTGGTCACGCTCAAAGCGCTCAGTCTTAATAATGGAACACCGAGCGGCTAACGAAAATATAGATTGCACATTGTGTTCTTGAAATGACATGATAAAAATAACACAGACTATCATCATGCACACTTGTGAAACTTAAGATAGCTTAAATTCTAAAACGCGTTGTAATGCAAGACTTACTAAAATGTGAGCCAGTGTATCTATCTTGGTGTCATTGTTATTTATTTGATAGAATTTCTTGAATTTTAATTGTAAAAATTATTTTTACATAAAACATTTGTATTCTAAAAATGCACAAAAGTGGGTTAGTGGGTCGTCATCTGTTTACTTGTTTATTGATTAATATAAATCAATCAATCAATAAGTATGTTCTTTAATAATAATGATAGGTAAAAATTGATAGCCTGAATGCACTGTAAGTCGCTTTGGATAAAAGCGTCTGCTAAATGCATAATTCTTTATAAAGTTTATATTTTCAGTTGTGTATATTACAATGCATAAAATATACTGGGGAAAAAATAGAAAAATTTAAAAGGTTTTACAGTTAATGTTTGTTAGTTTGTTGTCATTATTTTTACGTCAGAATTGAAATATTCATAAGTAAATAACGTTTTTACTTTAAAAATGCAAAATGTTTTCTTTAAGGGTTAGTGTGTGTGTTAGCTTGTTGTCACCATTATTGTTATTATTATCATAATTTTTTTGTTTGTTTTAATGTTTTTGATTATAATTGTAACAGTTCTTAACAAATTGATAACTTTATGTGTGTGTGTCTCAGTAAACATGCAGACCATCCGTCAGACTCGTGCTGCACCTCCCTCTGCAGTGAGCAGACGCTCAGCCAATGGAAAAGTAGGAGTGCTGAATAGAGCGCTCTGATTGGTGGCGGCCATGCTGAGCAGACTGGGCATGATTAAAGGGTGGACACCTCGTGCACAGCCACAATAATCTGCTTCATTTCCAGACTGACATCTATCACTGACACAGATCTTTAGGATTGAGAAATGTCTCCAGTTTCAGTCTCCACCAACAGAGATGTCCCAGGACAAGAGGAGAAGACCTACCATCCATCCCATGGCCTGTTCACTGATGCACACGTGCCAGACTTTGATGCATATCTTGCCTTATACAAAAAGTCTACAGAAGAGCCTGAAGGTATCATATAATGATGCATGCATAAATGAGAGGGACACTCCAATGTTAGATAATGCAGTAAAGGTGCCCATGCATTGCAGACTTCTGGGCTGATGTTGCTCAAGAGTTTTACTGGAAGAAGTCTCCGCCAGGCCCGATGCTGCAGTATAACTTTGATGTCAACAAGGGGAAGATTTACATCAAGTTCATGGAGGGAGCAAAAACCAACATCTGCTACAACGTCCTTGACCGAAATGTCCATGAGAGGAACCTGGGAGAGAAAGTGGCTTACTACTGGTAATCTAACATGCTCTCAGTGTTTTAAAATGATGCACAAAGACCTCTGTGCATACAATACATGCTTGATCTGATTTAATTGTCTATGCATTTAAGATCTGCTGCTGTGTGTCAAAAGAGCAGCACTTATTGGCATGTGTTTTTCCACATGCTCACTAAAGAAAGAATGTTTAATGCTTAAAATAAAGCATGATGTCAGAAATATATATATGTAATATGGGGGGAGGGGGACCTTTTTATTCCAACCAGTGTTTACTTCAAGTTTGAGTAATTGTGTTATGTGCTTTTATGCATTTTTTAAATGTGTGTACTTGTTTAGTATTATTATTATGTATAGTTATATTAATATCATACTAATATCATACATTACAGTAATTACAGGTTGCTACATGGTCATAAATACATTCAATTATAATTATAAAAATAATCATTATTTATAATTATGTATCATTTAATATAATTAAATAATTTCGAGTCTTAAATTGTTTCGAGTTAATGCATTTTGGCTAGGTTCAGTCCATACTTTTAATGTTGAAATATGCTCCTGTTCATCTAGAGTACACAAACAAGGCAGGGCACAATGATTATCATGAGTCTTATTGAACCATGTCACCTGCATTTATCATCAACTATTACATAACACCTTTATTACATACTATAAAAGAGTGAGAAGATGGTTCCTGTAAGATTTGACACATGAGAAGTCATCCGAATGTTAATTCCTAATGCCTTCTCAGGAACATCCCTATGACTCATTCCAGTATTCAATCAAAGTGATACAATATTGGCAACAATAATGAATAATCATTGTTGTCATGTTAGTTATGCGCTGAAGTATTAATAGTCTTGTGGAACAAGGGGTGTCATGTAACTGCTGTTATACACAGTCATATATCAATCACTACCATTTAACTATATTCTACTGAATCTCACGTCATATTTCACCCCAAATTTGTAAAGAAATAAGAAATTGTATAGTGCATATATAAAAATAACATATTTCTATGAGCATTAACATTATTATGATTGTGTTAATGGCAGTTAAGCTCTTTTCACCTTAAATTTGTATTAGTGCTGTCAAACAATTAATCACGATTAATCTTTTAGTTTACTCAATGTATGTGTGTGTACTGTGTACTGTATATGAATTACATTTATGAATATATATATATATAGGTCAGCGTCTGTTCTCATTCATACCAAAGGGGTCACTTTGCTTAAAAACTGTTCGTCCTGTCAGCAGTCCATCATGGTCTTTCCTTTCTTGGACGGCCAGGTGCAGATGCACAACAAACAGCACAGCAAAGTGTTGCATGAGTTTGCACATCAGCTACTAATGTAAAAGCAGCAACCTTTGCACAAAAAAGCACACTGTCTTCAGAAAATGTGAAATTGTAAGTTTAAAGTGTGGTTTAACAAGGCATGTTGCCATATTACAATCTGTTTAACTGACTTGTGCAATAAACTGTAAGTGAAGCTCACTGGCCAAATGCACAGCTGATGGATGTCCAAATCTAATGCAGGCAGCAGAGCCAAAGTACAGCCCAATTTCTGTAAAAATGAGACGCATACAGTGGGGTCCAAACAACTGAGACCATACTGACAATCAAAGTCACTGTGGGAATAAACAGAGTTTTAGGATTTAAGCCAACAAAGATGGATTGTTTCACATTCTGCATTATTTCTACATGATGTGCGTCACTGCTCATGTCACTCATTCAAACAGTATATATATAATATATAATATTTTTTTTTATTTGCTTCAATTAAAACACAAGATGCTTTTTGGTGCAAGATAATGCTATTGTTAAAGAAAAAGGGTGATAAATTGTCATACATGTTCATTCTTTTTTTCAAACAGTACTATTTTAATATTCCTTTTAATTATTATTTAATTATTAAACTTTCTTGAATTATTATTGAAATATTTAAAATTTTTACATTTTAGGAACTTTGTATATATATATATATATATATATATATATATATATATACTGTAATATTACTATTAATATCATAAATAAACTATATGAAAAAGAATGAAGTCTTTTTTTATTCCATTTATTTGCTAATGCAAACATTTTCATTTAAGGTTTCTAAGTTTCGCCTAATCTTAGTTTTCTTTCTTCTTTTTTTCAATTAATAAAAAAAATTAAGCATTTTAGTTTAGTTAACAATAACAACATTGCATTCAACTTTTCACTCAATTACTCAATTAATACAATTTATCATGATATATTACATGCAAAATGTTAGCTTTTTATGAATTTCAAAATCATCTGAAACACCAGTTTTAAAATGAAAATGTATGTGCCCAATTTGTTCAGTAGTATGTTTAAGAGGCCAGCACACTGTATTGCATAATGAAGGCCACAAATCCATTATTTCCTAATGGTTTAATATTGATCAATGTTTCCTTCAGGGAGGGAAACTCACCTGATCATCACCAGAACATCACCTACATCCAGCTGTTGAGAAACGTGTGCCGATGTGCCAATGCACTGAAGCTGTTGGGTAAGACCATCTTCCTCCTCTGGGTTTGAGTTTGCTCAGCTTAGTGTTAGTGCATTCAGCCTGAACCTCAGACATGAGTATTTCTCCTAATGCTTTCAGATTCACATTGATGTTTATTTCTGTGATCCAGGTGTGAAGAAAGGTGACAGAGTCGCCATCTACTTACCCATGATTCCAGAGCTGGTGTACACGATGCTGGCCTGTGCGAGAATCGGCGCTGTTCACTTGATAGTGGTGAGCAGCTTTACACATCTGTAGTAGTTTTACATTAAATAAATATTCTGGGTTTAAAAGGAATCGTTTGCCTGAAAATGCAAATTTGCTGAAAATGTACTCACTCTCAGACCATCCAAGATGTAGTTGAGTTTGTTTCTTCATCAGATTTGGAGAAATGTAGCATTCCATCACTTGCTCATCAATGGATGCTCTGCAGTGAATGGGTGCCGTCAGAATGAGAGTCCAAACAGCTGATAAAAACATCACAATAATCCACACCACTCCAGTCCATCAGTTAACATCTGGAGAAGCAGAAAGCTGAATGTTTGTGGACAACAAATTCATCATTAAGATGTTTTTAACATCAAACATTGCTTCTGACTAAAATGCAAGTCCATAATTCATAATATGGTTTTCTCCAGTAAAAAAGTCAACTCGTCTGATTCAGGAGAGAAATATGCACATATCAAGCACCATTTACAAGCCAAAATAGTCCAAAACAAATATGTCGGTGGATTTTGATGTGAAAGACATCAATTGACCAGAAACAAGGGTTTGACATTAAAAGTGTCTTAAAGATGAATTTGTTTCTTAGAAATATGCAGCTTTCGTCTTCTCCAGATGTTAACTGATGGACCGGAGTGGTGTGGATTACTGTGATGTTTTTATCAGCTCTCATTCTGACGGCACCCATTCACTGCAGAGGATCCGTTGGTGAGCAAGTGATGGTATGCTACATTTCTCCAAATCTGATGAAGAAACAAACTCATCCACATCTTGGATGATGTAAGGATGGGTACATTTTTAACAAATTACATTTTTTAGACGATCTACACCTTTAAGCTCTTTCATCTGTTGAGGATGGTCTGAAGGCGAGTTTAAACTCGGGTCAGTATTTAGCACGGTATCATTAATATGCATGAAATGAGTACAGCCTCATTTACCCTGCCAAGTCTATTTCTGCCCTCTTTAGCCATGTAAAGGTTATAGATGGTGTTAAAAATAACACACGAGTGCTTTCCAGGGCAGTTTATATCTGATATCAAAGCCTGTTTTTAATTTTGGAAGATGACCCCATTACAGCTAAACTCTAATTGTATTCATTCATATTGGAACCGCAGATATCTATATTATTTATCTTGAGCATATGCAGAAGCATTAAACTCTCTCTCCTGTCTTCCTCATTCAGTTTGCAGGTTTCTCGTCTGAGTCTCTGTGCGAGAGGATCATGGATGCTCAGTGCAACATCCTGGTAACAGCAGGTGACATTAAGTGTTTTATCAAGGTGGAGGTTTTTTTATACTGACTGTATGTATACTGGGTTTGTTTAGTAGATGAGCTCACAATGAGCTGTTACAGATCAGCTTGAAATGCAGTTAGTGATAAGATAATGTGACGAGAATCCTGTGTAGTCACCCTTTGGGCTTCAGTGAAGTCTGAATCATGTATTTATATAGTTTTATATAAAAATTAAATATAACATTTCTAACATAAAACATAAATATAATTTAAATTATATTTACATTTTTATATAAAAATTAATATATTAATATATACATTTAATGTACATACACACACATATATATACATTATATATATAGTTTTTTCTTTATTCAGAATAGCATTATTATACTAATATTACTATATACTGCTACTACTAAATATACTACTATTAATATAAAAAATCCTTAATTAAAATCCTAAAGAAAACTGAATTGAGTTGAAAATGTGCTCTACAGATGGGGTTTACAGAGGTGACAAGCTGATCAATCTGAAGAAGATTGCGTCTGATGCTCTGGAGCGCTGTAAGGAGAGGTACGTCCCTCTATCCTCTATCAGAGAGACCTCTGTTTACATCAAGCTCACACACACACACACACACACACACACCGGAGCACGCTCCCAATCACAGACTCTCAGGGGTTGCCGAGCAACAGCAGAGTTTGGAACCCTTAGCAGCATCATCTCACCATGGCAACATGTGAAGTGAGACACACGCATCATAGAGCAAACACGCGTGTGGATTGGTAACATGTGACTGAATGATGATGTCGTTGATTTGGCAATTGGCACATTAATCATTTATGAATATCGATGGTATCTCTCAATAAATGACATAATGCCATGATGGAAACATGACTTTTATTATTCATACTTATAAGAGCTTTGCTTTTAAAGGTCACATTTTTCGTGTTTTTTTCGTGTTCGACACCAGCTTTGATTGTGTTTACAGTGTGCAATATAACATGTGTTCATGTTTCGCGTGTAAAAAAAACACAGTATTTTTCACACAATTCACCTATCTGTATACCGCTGTTTCCACGGTCATAAAAACGAGCTGATGACTTCCTTGTTCTATAAAGCCCCTACTTCAGAAATACGTAACGAGTTCTGATTGTCCCAGCGGTTCCTGTGTTGTGATTCGACACCAGTTTAGCGCTCGCTGCCCTCCTGGAAATGCGAATGGGCTAGTTTTGGAGTAGTTTTGAGAAGCAAGTGGGTAGGATTTGTTTTGAGAACCTGGCAATCCTGATCTGAACCATAGACAGTAAAAGAACGCATGTGCTGGAGATGGACTTCTAATCACAGAACGCTGTTAACGAGATGCGCATGAAAATCACATCAAGTTAACAAAGCTAAACAGTGTTGCCCTTTGTGTAATAAGTTACAGAAACTGTTAATAGCACCAACTTAAATAATAAAATGCACTTACCGGTTGTGGTCCATAAACAACGCCTTCTCCAGACAAAGAGGGAACTGCTCCATCTTTCAAGAATAATCTTGTCCTCAGCAAAATGTGCTGCACATAGTTTTACATGTGGAGTATAATTTTCGGGAACCGAGTTAAACATAAATTGTAACCATTAATCTTCAAGTACAGCGTCCCTGGGAAGCCCAAACAAAGGCGATTGGACTCAGAGATGAAAATAACAGAGTTTCAACGACATGACGACAAACACAAACGCAACTCTTCCTCTTCTCCGTCGGAGCGCAACAAGACCACGCCCCCTTTTTGTGTATTCATGTGGGCGGAGGTTAGTCAAAAAACTGTTTTAGTGACATCATTACTGCAGGAACCAGAGGGATGTAGTCCAAACGGGTCGTTTTTTGTAGGTGAATTCTATTAAATGAAATATCTCGCTTGGCATTGAACTTTGAACTTTAGAATTTTACAGATATTATTTATACTCTAACAACAACATTACACACTAACTAAAGTTTGAAACATGGGATCACGAAAATGATTGTATTGTGTTCTCTGTCTCGCTCAGCACGGCCTCGCGTGTTCAGAAGTGTGTGGTGGTCAAACATCATGCCTTCAGAACAAACACTGATGCGTCTGACAAACTACAGGTTGGTCAGTTGAATCAACTGCTTACAATATATGATGGTTTCTAGCAAGAAAAGTTCAAATAGAGCAAATTTAAAATTCTCTTATATCCAGCACTGAAATTATTGACCATACTATTGTTTCTTTTGTGTGTGTGTGTGTGTGTGTGTGTTCCAGACCCCGTGGGATGAATCATGTGACATTTGGTGGGATGATCTGATGGAGAGTGTGTCAGACGAGTGTGAACCGGAGTGGATGGACTCCGAAGATCCTCTCTTCATACTTTACACAAGCGGCTCGACCGGAAAACCCAAGGCACCTAGCATTTACAGTATTGTTCAAAATAATAGCAGTACAATGTGACTAACCAGAATAATCAAGGTTTTTAGTATATTTTTTATTGCTACGTGGCAAACAAGTTACCAGTAGGTTCAGTAGATTGTCAGAAAACAAACAAGACCCAGCATTCATGATATGCACGCTCTTAAGGCTGTGCAATTGGGCAATTAGTTGAAAGGGGTGTGTTCAAAAAAATAGCAGTGTCTACCTTTGACTGTACAAACTCAAAACTATTTTGTACAAACATTTTTTTTTCTTCTGGGATTTAGCAATCCTGTGAATCACTAAACTAATATTTAGTTGTATGAACACAGTTTTTTAAAACTGCTTGACATCTGTGTGGCATGGAGTCAACCAACTTGTGGCACCTCTCAGCTGTTATTCCACTCCATGATTCTTTAACAACATTCCACAATTCATTCACATTTCTTGGTTTTGCTTCAGAAACAGCATTTTTGATATCACCCCACAAGTTCTCAATTGGATTAAGGTCTGGAGATTGGGCTGGCCACTCCATAACATTAATTTTGTTGGTTTGGAACCAAGACTTTGCCCGTTTACTAGTGTGTTTTGGGTCATTGTCTTGTTGAAACAACCATTTCAAGGGCATGTCCTCTTCAGCATAGGGCAACATGACCTCTTCAAGTATTTTAACATATGCAAACTGATCCATGATCCCTGGTATGCGATAAATAGGCCCAACACCATAGTAGGAGAAACATGCCCATATCATGATGCTTGCACCTCCATGCTTCACTGTCTTCACTGTGTACTGTGGCTTGAATTCAGAGTTTGGGGGTCGTCTCACAAACTGCCTGTGGCCCTTGGACCCAAAAAGAACAATTTTACTCTCATCAGTCCACAAAATGTTCCTCCATTTCTCTTTAGGCCAGTTGATGTGTTCTTTGGCAAATTGTAACCTCTTCTGCACATGCCTTTTTTTTAACAGAGGGACTTTGCGGGGGATTCTTGAAAATAGATTAGCTTCACACAGACGTCTTCTAACTGTCACAGTACTTACAGGTAACTCCAGACTGTCTTTGATCATCCTGGAGGTGATCATTGGCTGAGCCTTTGCCATTCTGGTTATTCTTCTATCCATTTTGATGGTTGTCTTCCGTTTTCTTCCACGTCTCTCTGGTTTTGCTCTCCATTTTAAGGCATTGGAGATCATTTTAGCTGAACAGCCTATCATTTTTTGCACCTCTTTATAGGTTTTCCCCTCTCTAATCAACTTTTTAATCAAAGTACGCTGTTCTTCTGAACAATGTCTTGAACGACCCTGTCATGATTCTGCCCTCGTGTCCTTGATTTTTCCTAGTCTTGAGGCAGGATCATGACAGACCCATGTTTTGTGTACAAGCGCATGGCCTTGTCTTTGGGCCATGTGCTTGTGTTGTCTCGTTCCCTTGCCCCGCCCCCTTGTTATCCTAGTCGTGTCGTGATTGTCCTATCTGTAACACCTGTCGTGTCTTTATTGTTCCCCCTATTTAGATCTCCTAGTGTGCTCTGTCCTGCGTCGGTTCATTGTGTTTCTCAGATGTGTTCTACTTATGTGATCGTGTGTGAGATTGTGCTGTACCCTCTGAAGTCCTTGTATTACCGTGAGTGTTTGTAGTTAGTGTCAAGAGTTTGTTTGTCTTATCAATCCTGCCCTGTTAAGTTGTTTAGTTCCTGCCCTAGCTGTTGTTTTCCCCCTCGTGGGTTTTGTTTTCCCCTTTTTGTATTTAATAAACCCTTTGTGTAGAATCCTGTCTGCACCTGAGTTCCTCCCTTACCAATACCTGACAGAATGAACCGACCAAAAGGGAACTCAGCAGACAGGAGGCAATACTGGATGTTGTCAGCCAGCAAGCGAGATTGTTTTGAGGGCTCTCGCCTTGTGGTGTTCCGGGGGACCAGGGGAGGTCGTTCCGGAGCGAGCGGGCGAGAGGAGGAGCCCCAGAGGTCCCCACCTACCCAGCTGCCAACGGTTCCAGAGGGTCGTATCCTGGCCGTGGCCACTCTGGGGGATCAGGCACATCCCTCACCGAGTCCTGAGGTGCCTCCCACACCCGTCGGTCTCCCCGGGAAGCGAGGGAGACGGTTATCGTGGGAGTCTGCCTCGGAATCGTCGGAGTCAGCCCTGCCAGAGACCGAACTCCCCCAACCCGCCTCTGACCCAGCTGTGGTCTCTGCACCGCGCCCAAGGAGGAAGAGGAGGAAGAGGGGGCCTGCCGGTCCTGTGACCCCGTTTCCTCCCGTGCCAGCAGCGGAGAGCGCTGGCGTGCCCGTGCCAGCAGCGGAGAGCACTGGCGTGCCCGTACCAGCAGTGGTGGGCGTGCCCGTGCCAGCAGCGGAGAGCGCTGGCGTGCCCGTGCCAGCAGCGGAGAGCGCTGGCGTGCCCGTACCAGCAGTGGTGGGCGTGCCCGTGCCAGCAGCGGAGAGCACTGGCGTGCCCGTACCAGCAGCGGTGAGCTTGCCCGAGCCAGCAGCGGAGAGCGCTGGCGTGCCCGAGCCAGCAGCAGTGAGCGTGCCCGAGCCAGCAGCAGTGAGCGTGTCCGAGTCAGCAGCGGTGAGCGCTAGCGTGCCCGAGCCGGGAAAGAAAGCTGTATGCAAGTCGGCAGTCGTGAGAGCGGAGGAGAGAGCCGCGGCCGACTCTGCAGCAAAGACTCTTGTACAGTCGGTTTCATCTCATAAGGAGATGCCAATTGTCCTAGCTGCTAAAGCATTTTCTGATTATTTGTCCCGTCTTGTCCACATTTTAGAAATCCCCGTCAGTCCTGTCTTGTCCCCTGACCCTGTCCCCAGAAGTCCCAAATGTCCAGCCGTTGTCTCCCCGTGTCCTGTTGATGTGGCCCCGTGTCCTGTTGATGTGGCCCCGTGTCCCGTTAATGTCCCCCCGTGTCCTGTGGTCCCCCCGTGTCCAGTAGATGTTGTCCCCCCGTGTCCAGTAGATGTTGTCCCCCCGTGTCCCGTAGATGTTGTCTCCCCGTGTCCAGCCGTGGTCTCCCCGTGTCCAGCCGTGGTCTGTACCTGTACCCTCTGAAGTCCTTGTATTACCGTGAGTGTTTGTAGTTAGTGTCAAGAGTTTGTTTGTCTTATCAATCCTGCCCTGTTAAGTTGTTTAGTTCCTGCCCTAGCTGTTGTTTTCCCCCTCGTGGGTTTTGTTTTCCCCTTTTTGTATTTAATAAACCCTTTGTGTAGAATCCTGTCTGCACCTGAGTTCCTCCCTTACCAATACCTGACAGACCCATTTTCCTCAGCTTTCAAATGCATGTTCAACAAGTGTTGGCTTCATCCTTAAATAGGGGCCACCTGATTCACACCTGTTTCTTCACAAAATTGATGACCTCAGTGATTGAATGCCACACTGCTATTTTTTTGAACACACCCCTTTCAACTAATTCAACTAATTGCCCAATTGCACAGCCTTAAGAGCGTGCATATCATGAATGCTGGGTCTCATTTGTTTTCTGAGAATCTACTGAACCTACTGGTAACTTGTTTGCCACATAACAATAAAAAAATATACGAAAAACCTTGATTATTCTGGTTAGTCACATTGTACTGCTATTATTTTGAACAATACTGTATATAATAAATGCACTAAGCAGTGTGCTAGTATTCATTCCTTAATTTCTGTACAGGGGGTCCTTCACACCATCTCTGGATATATGCTCTACACATCGCTGACCTTCAAATATGTTTTCGATTATCACCATGATGATGTTTACTGGTGCACTGCAGACATTGGCTGGATCACAGGCCACTCCTACATCACGTACGGCCCGCTAGCCAACGGTGCCACCAGCGTACTGGTAACAAATCTAATGCAGAACATTCACTTGCTTCTGCAACATTCAGCATAGTGTTTACTGTCAATAACTAATACATGAAGTCAGTTTGATCTTAGATTCATCCGTCTGAATGACAGTGATGTGGTGTGTAGTTTGAAGGGGTGCCGGTGTATCCTCATGTGGGCAGACTGTGGGAGATCATTGAGAAGTACGGAGTCTCCAAGTTCTACACTGCACCCACTGTTATAAGACTGCTGATGAAATACGGGAGAGAACCACTGCAGCGGTGAGCACACACACACACACACTCATGGGGACCAAAAATGTCCATGCAAGGTCAAGGATTTTGGATATTTCCATCTTTGTTGGTACATTTTGTCCCCATAACATAGTGTCCACATACACTGTGTATTTGCTTTACCGGGATTCTTCATAGGTGTAATAGTTATTATACTGAGTATATTTTCAGATGTTCTTTCCCCTGAAGTAAAACACTAGCCCTAAACATAACCCTCACAGAAAACTTGTGTTTAGTGCTATGTTTTTAAACCTTTTGGTTGACAATTACACAGGAAGTCTAATAATCTAAATATTAGTACTATAAACTAACCCACATACAATCAGAAAATTAAATGCGGTTTAGAAAAAATAAAATGAAAATTAACAATAATGGTAAAAATGCAAAATTATAATATTTCTATTATAATTATTTAGTTTATTTTACACATTTATTGCTATAAATATTTATACACACACACACACACACAAATATTATTATTATTATTAATATTTTTTAATTATTATTCATTTTTACAATGATTGTTTTTGCAAATATTGTACAAATATTGTTTTTTCCCTAACCTAACAGAAAAACATTAAATAAACAATTATTATGATTAATAACAATTAATAACAATTAGTATTATTGAATTACATAAAAAACAGTAATTGGTAATAAAACCAATAAAATTATAATGATAAAAGCATAATATAGCAGTAATTAATAATTATATTAGGTTGTCCTCCAGGGGGCGCTGGAGGCCTCAGAAAACCAAAGCCATCACTGAGCACTGTTCAAATTGACTTGTTAAATGAAAGATACTGCATCAGGTCAGCTAGTCCTGCTGTGAACTGCTAGACATGCTGTTAAACAGTTAGTTCGTGTCTAAACTGGCACATTCGTGTCTGCTTACAGGGACAAAGATTGTTAGCGTCACCTATTGAACAGAAATTATTTTAGAAAAATCACATACAGTTTTGTGCATCATACATGGATGATTTTTCTAAGAATATAGCAAACTAGTTATGTGAGTAATCTTGCGTCTGTCTGTGACAGGTATGATCTGTCATGTCTGCGTGTGTTGGGTTCGGTTGGTGAACCCATAAACCCGGAGGCTTGGCTTTGGTATTATGATGTTGTGGGTCAGCATCGCTGTCCGGTTATTGACACCTTCTGGCAAACAGAGACGGTAAAACATTTACTATTATCAAAACCAAACAAGAAACATTTTTTTTGGAACAAAGTTGTCCCAAAACCCCTTTTAACTGTGTTAATATAAAGCTATAAGCCCCAAGAGTCGTGCCAAACAATGCCCCTTAGCTGTAATAAATTCAATGTAAACCACAGCTTCACAGGGATTATTGCTTTTATACAACAGTTATTCCATATGTGTAGTAAAGTAAAAAATAAAATAAAACAGGGCAAATAAAGTGCAATGTTAATAAAAACAGTGTAGTTCCTCAGAAACGTTGTGGATGCAACAAAGAGACAAACATAAACAGACAGACGTAAACAAAGGTGTATGTTTGTAGAGTAATTTACAACAGCTTAGAACGCAGCTCAACCAATCAGAATCAAGGAACGGAACTATTCGATTTACAATCAGAATTTTAGCACAAAGTGCATTATTGCTTGTATAATGTCACATGATACTCATTGATGCTCATCTAATAATATGTGTGTTGTGTTGGCACTGCAAGGGTGGCCATGTTTTGACTCCACTTCCAGCTGCTACACCACTGAAGCCCGGCTCTGCTGTGAGTCTCCTGAAAATCTACTTCTTACGTCTTATGAAACTGATGACTCTGATACTGAAGTGTCTTCTCTGTGCAGACATTCCCATTTTTTGGGGTCCAGCCTGCCGTTCTCAACGAACATGGAGAAGAACTAGAGGGCGAGGCGGAGGGATACCTGGTGAGATTTTCATCCTGGTTATCCCAGCTGTTATTTCCAAACCGCATGAGTTGTTTCTCCGACCATTAACAGATGTTTTGGTCTCAGGTTTTCCGGAAGCCCTGGCCAGGAATCATGAGGGGTCTGTACGGGAATCAGGAGGGCTTTGAGAGCACCTACTTCAGAAAATTCCCAGGATTCTATGTGACAGGAGATGGTAATATAACAAAACAAACATATCAGAACCAGTGTTGCTCAGTGCTACTTTCGAAAATGGAATGTTACATTTTTGCGAAAGTGATTGATTATGATCCATTGTTACAAATGTATCAAATTTTGTTACATTCTCTTTTGTCTGCAAATCCATATGGCAATGTTTTTTTCTTTCTTGCCAAAACATGTTAAATATATGCTAAATGTGTTGTAAACAGTGATGCTCAATTAAGTATATTTAATAAAATACATTTAGTTTCAAATTTCATTGGCCAAAATATCAGACAAGTTACTATTTTGAAAAAGCAATTTAGATGTTATGATGTAAATTCAAAGGTAAGGTTACTTTACATGTTTCTTCAAGAAAGCAATCGAATTAAAATATCTTCTAATGACAGTGAAACAATATGATGAATACTGCAATTAACAGATTTTAGATGGACTTTTGTATCTCATCTCAGTTAAATGAAAAGCATTATGCATTGCTTTTTACATAAAAAAAATTAAAAATACTAATAAAAATGTAATGCGCTACTTTACAGTTTACATCCAAATAGCAATCTGACGGATAACATGCATGTATTTGTCATGTGTGCTTAGTTTTCAATACATCACCAGTCACCATGTGGCTGTGTCAGCAGCGTCACCAAACTTCAGCAGTCACTATTTACAGCATGAGCTGCTGATGTATGGTACGGCAGTATGTAACGGTTACTGTAACCGAGTGTCCTTCTGTCCTCAGGCTGCAGACGAGACAAGGACGGATATTACTGGATCACCGGCCGCATCGATGACATGCTGAACGTCTCTGGTGAGACTGAGATTCTGCTTCAGTGCAGTCACCTGGTGCTTAGAGACGGCTAATTCATTTTCCTCATTCCAGAGGCTTTGAAAGCAACTAGACATTTGTTTTATTACTTTGAAAAATCTTCTGGCTTCTAATAAGGTCAGTGGCTTCCGTTTCCTTCCCATTCGTCTTTTCTGGAAGCATGTCAGTTTAGTGAGCAGAAACGAAATTCCATGGAAAGAGTGCAACAGAAAAGAGTTTTCCGGCTGCAACAAATGAGCGTGCACAGCTATCCACTGTAATTAGCACAGTAAAAGGCTGTATTTACAACAATGTATTCCACTTATTTAACTATAGGGGGTTTCAAAGTCGCAAAAATACCTACAGAACTTCATACAGTTGCTTTAATGTCTGTATGTGTTGTCTCTTGTCTCAGGTCATCTGTTGAGCACAGCAGAGGTGGAGGCGGCTCTGACCGAACACCCGTCAGTGGCTGAAGCTGCGGT